>NC_056743.1:927022327-927219827 GCF_019279795.1 Protopterus annectens | reverse complement strand
TGACTGCAGCTGCAGCATTCTTAATTCCCCTTTCAGAGGCATTCTTTCTTTTGCAGATATCTTCGTCAATAAAACCAGTGACTGTGGGCAACAATGCCATTTGCATCTTTAATAGATATGACTGGATATTAACAAATATTCCACAGCAAAAGTATACAACAGGAACTCTCCCAGATGACCTCAGTGATCACTCCCTCACTTACATTATTAGGCATAAAACCAGTACCACTGTCCCCATCCAAGTCAGATCATTCCGTAGTAAGAAATATTTTGACCTCAACCAGTTTCAAAATGAACTCATGCTAGTCAACTGGTCACCTCTTAAATCTCTACCAATAGATGAAGCAGTTAGTCACTTTAATAATACTTTTCTCACTATCCTTGAACATCATGCCCCAATGCGTTCTATGCGTGTCAAATCTAAAACAGCCTAATGGCTCTCAAATAACACTAAGAAATTAATCTTAAGTAGGAATAAAGTCTGGGCTAAATGGCGAACCACAAAAAGCCTAACTGATAATGTCACTTTTAGACAACAGAGAAATATGACAAAAAAAGCCATCATACAGGATAAAAAGAACTTCTATACTCAGCTTCAGCAATCCTCACCACACCAACCACATAAATTTTGGTCCTCTATCAATAAACTATTATCCCCTGGTAAAGTTGCCACACCAAACCCATCTGGCTCTAACCCCGACTGCCCCTTACAAACAGCTAATGCCTTTAACACTTTCTTCACTTCTGCCATACTAAAGCTAGCTAATCAACAAAGCCCAGATACCTCCAAACTATTTACACCTAGCTCTATTCCCCCCCCCCATTTCACCTTAAACCCATGCCCACTTCTCATATACTGTCCTTACTTCATAAACTAAAACCTACAACCCCCTCTGCTGACCGATTACCAGCAGAATACCTCCAACTAGGTGCAAAAGCCTTAGCATACCCCATCTCTATACTTATTAACAGGACAATAAAAGAAAGTACAATTCCATCAGTCTGGAAAATATCTTATATTATCCCTCTTTTCAAAGGAGGTGACTCTACTGAGTATTCTAACTACCGCCCTATAGCATTACTATCTCCACTTGCAAAAATTATGGAGAAGTGTATCCACAAACAGTTACTAAATCACCTACTAGACTATAATCTCCTGGCTAATTGCCAACACGGGTTTCGACCATACCATAGTACTAGCACAGCCTTACTATTCTTCATCGACTCAATTAACAAAAAACGCAACAATAATACTCCTTCTTCGGCATTCTTCGTAGACCTGTCCAAAGCCTTTGACATGGCCAATCACCAGCTTCTTCTCCATCGTTTAAAGTCTTTCTCTCTAGATAATCCTGCCTTAAGCTGGTTCACATCTTACCTAGACAACCGAAAACAAGCAGTTCTATGGAACAACCAACTCTCTGATCTTCTCCCCACCACTATAGGAGTCCCTCAGGGCTCTATTTTAGGTCCTCTTTTGTTTTCCATTTTCATTAATGAACTTCATCTAGCTACTCCACAAACAACTTGCATTCAATATGCGGATGACACTACCATCGTTTGCTCAGCCTCAACGCAGTCAGAACTTCACTCTCTCACACAAAAAACCTTCTCAACTATAGAACAATGGTTCTCTAATCATTGTCTTCTCCTTAACCCCAAGAAAACCAAACTCTTGCTCTTTTCACCCACCCACTTGTCTACCTCTATCCATTTCACGCTGATATCTGATAATGGGACCATTATCTCTGCTGACCAAACAACAAAACTCTTGGGTATTACTATTGACAATCAATTAAAATTTGACAATCATATTAATCTTACAATAAAATCTACCAACAGAAAACTAGGCTCTCTACAGAATCAAATCTTTTCTTACTCCTGAAGCCAAAACTACAATAGCTAGAACCCACTTAATCTCAACCCTTTTATATGCTTCCTCCATATACACAAATCTTTCTAAACATAATCTTAGCAAACTTACTACATCATATAATAACATTGCCAGATTTGCAACTGCCTCTCCATATATAACTCATCATTGTTTAAATCTCAAGAAGCTTGGGTGGCTGGAACTACCACACCTCATACAATACTATCAACTCACTATTGCCCATAATGCCCTACATCACCCTGACAACACTCCAATACTCTCAACCCTCATAACGCCCTATAACAATCAGAGGTACCTACGCCCCACCAACAAAATACTGGTCCAAACATCCCGATCCAAAAACTCAGCAGGTGACTCCACATTTTCCAACTCAGTTGGCAAAATATGGAACAAGTTACCACAAGACCTTACATCCCTAACTTCACTCTCCCTATTTCAAACTAAACTAAAATTCTTCCTAAATAACCATTGGCTATGTTCATGTAATAACCCTGGTTAGCTGTCTTTTTTTTCCATCTTTATCTGATTCCTTAACAACCTTTCCCTTTCTTCTTTACTATAAACTCTAACAGAGTATTTAATCTTCCTCATCTTTTCTTTTTTTACCATCCTAGATTTAGATTCTACTCAAAAGTTTATACAACCTGTTTCAAGGTTTATTGCATATGTTTTTTTTTTCCTATTTTTTGTATATTGATGTATATCTTGACATTGTGTAGTAGTATGTAGTGGAGCTTTTCTCCCCGGGCCTTCACTGAAAATGGACATATATCCAGTTGGACTAGCCCGGTAAACAAATGTAAAATAAATAAAAAAAATAAAAAATAGTTTCCTGTGTTGTTGGCAACTTCAGGGGTCTTTAATCAAGGACTACTTTACTAAGTTTTCAACACAAGACTAACTGAAGATCTGATGTCGTCCTTTTCATTCTTCCTCACTATTGGGGGTTACAGATCCGACTCTCGGATCTGACTCAGCTGCATTTTTTAGCCTTGGATCCTAGTCTTGAGCTCCTTCCTCTATTCATAATGCCATACAATCTTTGTAGCCTCACCAGATCTCATTTGCTGAATAAGCTGGTAAGACGCGAATTCCTGGTCTCGTTAGAGCTTTGCTACTTGGGTGACTTTAAGTCTAGTTTTCGCTTCCTAAAGTTTCTTTAGTTCTTGTCCTTTCTACTCTTAGTTTCCTCCACTCCCTTTCAGATTTACAGGTGTTAGGGGATCCGCGGAATCAGAGCTTCAGAGAACCTTTCTCTGTTGAGACCTGTCAGTGCTTCTGAAGTGCTGCCCAGCTGTCCTTCTCTAGAGGCAGTTGGGGGTCCTAGTTCCCTGCAACAAGACACCTGGATCAATCTGACAACAACTGCCTGGGTGCTAAGCATGTTATCCATAGGTTATTACATTCCCTTTTCCCTTCCACCTCCAGTGGAACAAAAGAAATTCCATGATCTACCTAGTCTGAATGGTCATGCAGTACTGGAAATTCGAAAATTAATACAAAAAAGAGCCATCTAAGAGGTCCCAACCAAGCAAAGAGGATTTGGAACTTCTGCTTCTTTTTAGTGCCAAAGAAAACTGTGGACCTGAAATCCATTTTAGATCTGATCAATCTAAATCAACATGTAAAGCAGTAAAAAGTTCTGAATGGTTATGATTCATTCCAGTCAACTGCTGTTGCGCAAGGATGATTGGATGTGCTCAGTAGACCTTCAGGATGCGTACTATCACATCAAAATAGACATGCTTCAGATGTCATTTGTGCTTTAGGCTGGGAGTCAGACATTACCAGTTCAGCCCTTTGGACTCACCACAGTCCCCAGGGTGTTTACCAAATGCATGGCAATAGTGACAGCTCACCTGAGACTGAAAGGATTCCAGGTATTTCCATATTTGGATGACTGGCTTCTCACTGCTCCAGCCCGGCATCAACTACTTCAGTTTGGGGACTATTTGTTCCAGTTCTTCAGCTACCTGGGCATTACCATAAATCTTGCCAAATCAAGCCTCTTCCCCCATTCAGAGGTTGGACTTCATTGGAGGTTTTCTGGAGACAACTCACCAGATAGCTTCTTTGACTCCTCATGGAATAGCATGCTTGAGACACCATGTATGAGAAATAATCTCTTTACCATCTCCCTTGGCAAGATTAATACTTCAGACTGTTGGCTGAATGTCGGCTGCCATCATCCTATTGCCCTTAATAAGGTTCTTTATACGACTCCAGTGGACCTTGGCTGTTCAGTGGTCTATGCTTTACCAGTAGTTGTCTGTTCCTGTTCCTGTCAGATTGCCTCTGGTTTGCAGATGTCATCTTCAATGGTGGATTCATTCAAATGATCTGTTCCTGGGCAGGCTGTTGTTTCTTCCTCCCCTGTGGCCACAATGACCATGGACACATCCCAGCTAGGGTGGGGGGTGGGGCATTTCAAGGAATAGATGGTCCAAGGCACGTGGTCTTCCTCTGAGACCTGATTACATATCAGCGTCCTAGAGGTGAGAGCAGTTCTTCTACATTGCAAGCTTTTTATGACAGCCTCCCCTGTGGGGCAGTTCTGATACTCACCGACATGTCAGTAGTTTGGTATATCAACAAACAAGGAAGAATACGTTCTTGCAGAGGCCATGAGGGTCTGGGACTGGGTGATATCTTCAGACCGCTTTCTAATTGGAATACATATACTGGGGAAAACCAGCGCTCTTGCAGACAAACTCATGGGTGCATTCTGACCCCTCACAAGTGGTTCCCTCAGTCAGTCAGTGGCGAATCTGATTTTCGGCCGTTGGGGTCAACCTTGCTGTGACCTTTTGTTTCTCCCCAAAACAAGAGCAGCAAGTACTTCGCTCTCATCCCCCCTCTGGGGAGTCCCTAAGGGATGCTGTAGTAGAGGATATGCCCTCCTGTGTCTCTCATACTTATCCCCCTCTTCCGTTGATCCTGAAGTTTCTGCAGAAAGCTAGACAGGTGAAGAGTTTAATAATCCTCATTGCCCTGTACTGGCCTCATCAGGTATGGTTTCCCTTCTGTGGTCTCATCTGAAATATCCCCCATGGATTCTTGAGCCCAGACAGGACCCCCTCCCTTGTCCATCAGGGAATCAGCACCCCAGTCTACTCAGTGACTGCTTGGTATCTCCAATTCCAGTAATTCTACAAAGGTCCAGGCTTATTAACCCTGTTTGAGACATAGTTTTACCTTCCCGCAAAGCTTCTACTACAAAAGGTTAATCAAAGCAAATGGAAAAGGTTTGCCATTTGGCCTTCCAGAGAGAATATAGATCCTTTCTCAGCCCCAATTTCAGCCATCCTTTTATTTTTTTTACAGCTCTCTTCAAGAAGGGGGCTAGTTTTTCCAGTATAAAACTTCAGCTGACAGCCATTTCACATTTTCATATTGGAGATGTTTCTTGCTCTCTTGCTATGTTTAAGTTGTGCAAGACCTTCATGAAAGGGATTTTTCTTTTTAGATCCCTGATAAAAGATCCTACTCCACTGTGGGATCTAATAGTTATTCTTCAAGAACCATCTCAGAAACCCTTTGAACCAGTGAATGATTGTGAAATGAAATTTTTTTCTTGGAAAACCATGTTTTTGGTAGCTTTTACATCGGCAAGAAGAATTTCCAAACTTCAAGCTTTATCATTGAAACTGCCTTACATCATTTTTCATAAAGATAAGAGTATCTCTCTGTATCAGCCCATCTTTTATGCCTAAGGAAGCCAAAGAGACTAATATAAACCAGTCTATACTGTTGCCATTCTTCTTTCCAAAATTTTCTAACAAGGGGAAACATATTGTGCATCTGCTTGATGTTCATAGACAACTGCGGTTCTAACTTCATGGAAGAAAACAGTGCCGAAAGTCTAACCAGCTATTTGTTTCTTACCAAACCGTCTAGGTCAGGTAGTCTCCAAAGTTACATTAGCGAAATAGATTACTGACTGTATCTTACTAATTTATTCAAAAAATGGAATGAACTTACCTCGCCATCCTAAAGCCCATTCTACTAGATGTATGGCTATCATCGATTTTCTTCTCCAGAGCTTCGATTGATGACATTTGTGCTGCAGCAACTTGGTCAAAGACTCGTACCTTTGTGGCACATTATAAATTGGGCATTGTCTTCAGAAGCAGAGCTTCTTTTGGTTCTCCGGTTCTCCAGCATATCCTTCCTTGAGGCCACCCGAGAGTAATGTAGCTGGGGACTCTTGACCCAATAGTGAGAAAGAATGAAAAGGACATCAGAGTTAAAAGTGGGGTCTACTTTAATTAAACAAAAGCGGAATCCGTTGACACGTAAACAGTGAAACACGAAAACGAGCGCACTAAATATCGAAATCGGAAATGCAAATTGTCATAGTTGGCCCGCCTGCGATATAGCTCCGTAAGGTGTGTGCGATAGTTACAGACCTTAGGGTTAGGGTGCGGGTTAAGGTAAGTGCATAGATAGGTAATGTATGTAAGGTTTTAGTGTAGGGTTTTGTTAAGTGTGTGTGTGTGGAATATTTACTTTGTGTGGGTATATCTGTAGGGTAAGTGTGCGGTAGTTATGGACCTTTGGGTTAGGGAGAGGTTAAGGGTTAAGGTAGTGCATAGATAGTTGTGTATGTGGGGTTTAGTGTAGGGTTACAAGTGGGGTTTTGGTGCTTTAATTTAGGGTTAGTAGTTGGGTTTTGGTTAGTGTATGTATGTGTTTTTTGTTGTGTTTGCGTAGGTAGTATGTTACGGGTGGTGGGGTTAGCCAACTATTGCGGTTTCGATGTTTAAATTTCGCGGTTTTGCATGTTCGACGTTATCACGTTTTACTGTTTGTGTCGACGGATTCATATTTGATGGATTCCTTTTTCGTTTAATTAAAGTAGACCCTTAAAAGTTATGTACTTAGCATAACTTGGCATATGTGTTATCTATTTTCATTCTTCCTCACATTCCCTCCCAGCCATTCCCCAGCCTATTGGCTCTTAGAGGACTTTTAGATTTATAGGAGCATTTACTTTTTTGGTTTGAGCCTCTGGCTTCTTTCTGTCTGTTATGTCTTTTTGTTCGATAAGGCATTAAGGCAGTAAATTCGATCCGAGTAAGCTACAGAGATTGTAGATCATTATGGATAGAGGGAGGAGCTTGAGTCTAGGCTCCGAGTCTAAAAAATGTGGTTAAGTCAGATCTGTGGGTCGGGATCCGTAACTCGATAGTGAGGAAGAATGGAAATGGACCGCACAAATATCAGGTTATGGTAAGTATATAACTTTTAATTTATTGAGGTTAATTTATCCAGAGACACCAAATAAGAACTTTGCAAATGGAGTGACTGCTGAAGACTGGCAACTTCATGAAACACTGCAAGAACAGTACTGAAGTATTTGACATCTATATACTCGGTGTTTGCAATCTCAGTCTCTGGCTATCCCATACTGGAGCTGACATTAGGGATTTCAGTAATGTCCCCTTGTACTCACCAGTATTGTGTTTTCTTTGTGTTAACTTTAATTCAAAATCTCTTCCTTTCAGCTATCATCCTAAAGTGCATTTCTTCTTATTAAGGATTTTTCTTGACAAAATTCTCCCAACTGGAAGACCCTTCAAACTTCTGCTGAACCAGAGCCTATGACTCTTCTAGTTCTTCTGTTCTTTCATTGAAAAAGGGATCCTCTGACTGTTCTGATACTGAACCATTAATGAGAGGCCTAAAAGGCTCTGGATAAGACTAAACATCTTGAGCCTCCCTTCTACAATTCCACAGAGTACCTTTATGCAATGTTTTGCATTAAACACAAGAAGCTCCGTGTTTAGAGATTTTTGATTGGCCCGTATGCCGGTATACAGGCCAATCCAACAAAAAAAACAAAACAAAGCGGAGGCTGCTCGGGATTTAAACCGACAGTGCGGGACTCGGGATCAGGCTGCTGATCTTGGGACAGTCCCACCCAAATAGGGATGTCCGGCAACCCTGCATACCACAGACGCAGAGAAATTTGTGGTTGGGTACTGCTGACAATGTTGTATGGGTAATTATACCTGCTGATATCAGGATTGGCGCAGTGGTGCAGCAGTTGCGTTGTCTCACAGCAAGAGGTTCTCCGGTTCGATTCTCAGCTGGGTTGTCTTCTTTGCGGAGTCTGCATGTTCCCCCTGCGTTTGTGTGGGTTTCCTCCAAGTGCTCCGGTTTCTTCCCACGTTGATTACTTGAAAACACTAAGGCTAATTTAAATTGTGTATACGTGAACGAGCGCGTGTGTTTTGTGTGTGTGTGTGTGTGTGTGTGTGTGTGTGTGTGTGTGCATATATATATATATATATATATATATATATGCACACACACACACACACACACATATGTATGGTCGTCATGGTTGTCAGTCATTTGGTAGAAAATAAAAATGTGAGAGACAAATGAGTGACAAAAAAAAAGAATGAAAATACAGTTGTATGACTGCACATTTGTGGGAATCACATGTGGTCGAAATCAAGCTCTGTATAGAGTAGATATGTAAGAGTATGCAGGAAAAGGAATGCTTGACTGAAAAGGTGGTGGTTTTGAAAGCATAAATAAATTGATAACTATTACATCTGTGTATATATAGTAAGCTCCACCTACTGGAAATTCTTAAATTACGTGAAAAGTTGTATAATAAAATGTGTGAACATCAGTTGCATACAATTCTTCAGAAAAAGATATATATATATATATATATATATATATATATATATATACACACACACACACACACACACACACACACACACATACATACATACATACACAGGGCTCCTAGTAAGGGCTGATTAGGCACAGCAGTTGTAAACACTAATATTCTTATATTTGTGTTGACGTTGTATAGTAGTTGTGCAGTGGGCTTGAAAGAATAGGTATGTGGGTTTGAGACGTGGACTGAAACGGTACTTTTGCCTCATTGATTTTTAACCAAGAAAATGCCTTAAATCCTTCAACAGTCCTGAAACTCTTGTTATACTACATAGCGTACCAGCTGCTTCAAGGTGACCTTTGTCTTGTTTTTTGACCCATGAAGGGCTTAATCCTTTTCAACCTCCTTTTTCTTTGCAAAGCTAATGGCTCTGCAAAGACCCATGCTTCCAGCCTAAAAATATACCAACAAGTGTACAAGACTTGCTAGCTGGATAGGGTTGTAACTCATTTTTTTCACAGCATATAGAACAAGTATGCTACAGGTCAGGCAAAGTGCTAATATGTCTCCACTTAAGGCTAGTCTTTTTTTTTTTTCCTCCCACTCGTGTTTTGCTCTTTCTGGCCATCACAGTGCCCCTGTCCTTCCTGGGTGTACTGCCTACTGCTTTTTACACATCCATATTTTTTCCAAATGAGCTAGGAATGGGGTGGATCTAAGAGTATCCTGAAGGGTCATACAGAAAAATGCTTCTGCCAAGGGGGGGGGGGGGTATATATATCCTACCTTCGTATCACCAGTCCTCTCCTGCACTTACATACTTGTGAATGAGGGCCACTCCTTCTGTAAGCCACCCATCCTGTCACAGAGCACCTTTAGACAAGTCCCCCCCATGGACACACCCATTTGTCACTCTGTCAGCACCTCAGACGTCTGTGTTGCTGATCATACCTTGGTCACTTGGGCTGTATTGATGATTGGATGGGCAGACACACATTTACATCAGGGTTATCATGTATGGCCCTTCTCGATTTGAAATGTGTGCACTACTGAGTGCTTGTAAATGGTGGCAAGAACTTTTAGATGTGTCTGAGTAAAAGTGTATACGGCTAGGCATCTTATGGTTTCTTTAATTGTTTATCCAGTACTGTTCCTATTTTCCTAAGTATGTCTGGTTTCAAGAGGGATTCTGAGTTCAAACTCTTCACTTTTCTTGGAGTAGCACTTACCCTTACAAAGTTCCAGCTATGTGATGTAGAGGTGACTTGTGTATAGAATGTTGACTACTGTAGCACTGACTTCTTTTGGTATCTGTATTTCCATTAGAAGTACACTAGATCCTCGCCTGTTCTTCTCTGTAACTACATTATAACTATTGTTCCCTTAATGTTTTTATGCCATGATCATGTGAATAATGATTTTGTTTTGGTGGGATGGGTGTGTTCCTAAGAACTTCTTTAATGACATACTGATGACACTTGACTGTTGTGCTAGACCAGCAACAGTAGAAGAAAGTCATAATAATGATACCAACTAGGACAACAATTTATAGTGCAAAATAACTCAAGCAGAAGGTAACATTCAGTGAAATGCAATGGTTGAATGTAACCCACAAACTCCAAATTATTTTAGATCTTTATTTTAGTTGTAATATAGGGCGGCCACGGTGGTGCAGCGGTTAGCATTGCCGCCTCACAGCAAGAGGTTCTCCGGTTTGATTCTCTGCTGGGGTGCCTTCTGTGCGGTGTCTGCATGTCCTCCCTGTGGTCACTTGGGTTTCCTCCGGGTGCCCCGGTTTCCTCCCACATCACAAAGACATGCAGTAGGTGGATTGGACACTCTAAATTGGCCCTAGATGTGAGTGCGCGCATGTGTGCGCCTTCTGTGGAAGGTTGGGCGCCGGGCTGACAACTCGACACCGTAAAACTCCACTGCCAATCATGAGCGGACAGATGATCCACTGTGGCGACCCCTAACCGGGAAAAAGCCAAAATAAGAAGAAGATTTTAGTTGTAATATAAAAAAGTTCAATTGAAAAGTTATCTTATTGTTCTTAATGTGTTAACATCTTAATTGCGGAACATTTTCAGAAGGTCTTTTATTGAATACCTTTCACTTTGTATATAAAAGCTTACATCTCCAGAGTGATTTATTAATAATTCATGTAATTTTCAAAAAAATGTTACTGGCCTAATTTTATATAAAACCAAGCTTCTACCTGAAAAGACAGGGACGACTGTCTTGAATTTTAATGCAAAAATATTTTTAATGTCCTTTTTATTCCTTAAGGTATAAGTATAATAAAAAGATCACTTAAACTTTTTTGTCTGAAATCACAACAGTATTGTATATTTATCGTTTTATGTGTTTTTTTTTTTTTTTTTTTTTTTACTCTGAAGAAAACTGAAAGGTACACATTTGTTTTTAAGTGATTGTTTTGTAAATGTTGAACCCTGTCAACTTGCAGGTGCCATTCTGGCCTGCTGTTCGTCCTAACTACTAAATTTTGTAGAGCCTAACAGTATTGTATATTTATCGTTTTATGTGCTTTTTTTTTTTTACTCTAAAAAAAACTGAAAGGTACACATTTGTTTTTAGGTGATTGTTTTGTAAATGTTGAACCCTGTCAAGTTGCGGGTGCCATTCTGGCCTGCTGTTCGTCCTAAATACTACATTTTGTAGAGCCTAATTGCTCTTGGGGAAAGTAAACAACAGAATCACAGATGTGTGTATACTTGTCAGATCATGTAAAATAATGGGCCAGATTCATTAATGCCTACACTAAGTATACAGTAAGTGTGCATGATCTGTATTCAAGAACAGCTCTGCCACATTGTATGTGCTTTCTAGTCCCCAAGAAAGATTACACTAAATGTACATGTGGTCTACACTTTGTGGTAAACTTTATGAATTTCCCTTTATATTTAGAGTTACAAAAAATTTGTACGAAAACTAAAATTAGGAGGAAGAAGGTGTGAGTTATGCTTGTGTTGTCTGTTCACTCAGAACGGTGTATACTTAGTGTACATTTTGTGTAGGCATTAATGAGTCCAAGAGAATATGTATTTTAGTGTAACATAAAATGGCAAAAATATATTTTTTATTAGAAAAGAGCATTGTTTGTGGTTCTTATTTCATGCACACTAGTTATTTGATTTAGATGCTTACTGAGTTTGTCAGCTAGAAAAATACAAAATGATATTTTTTTGTGAACCAGATGTTACCTAGTTATAAAAGACCATTTCTCTGTAACCATATGAAATATTTCAGCAAATTTCTCAGAGTAATATGTCATGACCCTCAATACAAAATGCACTTAACTAATGGTTCCAGATTTAAAGATAGTTGCAAACCTGCCTTCATGTAATATAGGTTACTGTACACACGTTTAAGCGAGGATAGGGGTACAAAATCAATGAAAAAAGTTTGTAATGAGAAATAAATAGGATTCTTGCTTCTTATGTAATGCCTACTCAATAAAAATATTGTGGGCTATTATTGTACTCGGCATTCTTTTTTTAAATTAATAACAGAAATGCTGCTGGGCCTTGGCAAAGAGCTAAACTGACACACGTATAAAAAAAAACAGCATAAATCTGGTGTTTAAGTGCTTTCGTTCATTTCATTACAAAACTTCATTAGAACAACAAAACCATTGCAAATCTCTCCAGGTAAATACCTAACAATTCCCATTAGTAATTCAGTTGTCCGATCTCGTTACAAAATAGATTTAAAGATATTCTACCTATGCATTGTGCCCATTTGATAAAACGGCTCAAAAAACAACTTTAATAGAAACTTTTACAAAAAATATATAAATTATGTAATAATTATATAATAAATATATCAAGTGGTAAAAACGTAGACACAGAAAATACGAAATATTAAAAATTGATGAATAGTTTGCTAAAATTATAGTTGTAATGACAATTACACAATTTCCCTGGTCTCAACCTCAAAATACTGTTAATTGAAGTTTTATCATTAATACCAGGGTGCTGGGTGGGAATCATCTTAAGCTGCCATACAGTACCGTTTTATCTAAAAGTGCTTACAAATCTCTATTCCTAATGTCTTGCAGAGCCCTTTCCAGTACAAAAAAAATTTGTTTTAAATCTCAACATTGTATACTATGTTTTATAAAGACTATTTCTAATGTCTTTTTTTCTTTATACCTTATGCATGCTCATAGATCCTTTGCTTTAATGCCCTCCAAGTTTTTCCAGCATAAAATGCACTACATGTCAGGCATTGTGCTAAATAAACCATCTCCTCTGTGCTGCATTTAAATCAACCTTTACCATTAATTCAGTATTAATGCCCTCATAAATATATCGATATTGTGAATGTGCCCCACGCTTGGACATCCTAGCCTTTCCATTAAATGTAATACCATTCCCTTCAAATATATTTTTTTCAAATTCCTACCTCTGTTATAGACAAACTTAGGGTAGTATCCAAACGTATTAATCGACCCAAAATATCCAAACACACTGTCCCAGTTCTTGCTAATAATGCCCTGCAACTGGAAATCCATAGCATTATATGTCCAGACTATTGCCAAACTTAAGTCAGTTCCACTTTCCTTTTTTCTTTCTCCAACTTCGCAAAACCCCCACTTAAAATAGGCTTAAACCGCCCCTGCCTTTCCTTCACCACCTGACTTATAACTTCATGAGCCAACTGCTCCAAATGTGACATATCCAGAAACCTCTTCTTCAGCCTTTAAGCTTCCAAAGCCAATATATCATTTTCAGAAACCATTCTAGGCAGTCGAACAAATTTTCCTTTTACAAGATTATGTTTTTGCCAAAGGGGGTGGACATTACCAAGATGCAGGTAACTATTACACCAAGTCTCTGTCCTGTAAATGTTTGACATAAACTTTCCTTTAGAAACATTCTTAAATAAGATAAAAATCCCCAAAAATTGATCGTACTGTCATCAAAATTCACAGTGAATTTTAAAAATTTTACCATACTATTTAAATAATTTAAAAAAAGTCTTTTAATCTGTCAGTAGATCCTTTCCAAATAATTAACTGTCTAAAAATCTGCAATAAGCTAACACATGTTCATAAAAAAAACATCTAAATATGTAATTCATTTCCCAAAATCACAAAACAGTATTTGCAAAAGTGGATGCAATGCAAAAATAAAGATTGCTACCATCCAAAGGTCTCTACCGAAGAGACAAGGTAAAATCCACAAACAGCAACAGAAGTGGATGCAACTGCTACACCATAGCCATGCCCCTAATTTGCTTATAGTACTCTCCTTCAAAGTATACAGAGTGATTACATAACATGATTTTCAATTTAACCAAAACTGAATCTTAAAATACTCTATTGATTTCCCAGCCTGTAAAGCTTCATGAAAACAATCCAAACCCTGCTCATGGTTTATAACTAAAAACAAATCCATAACATCTGTCATTACCAAAGTAACACCCCCATTAAATTTTATCTTGGCAAGCTCACTCAAACAGTGCCAGGGATCCCCTAACACAGGCTTCTTATCATCAAAAAAAGTATTAAGTGACTTATCCTCAAACTTAGCCAATGGTTCAGTTTTTGACCCACCAGATGCCACAGTAGGTCTTAACGGGGGATCCAACATCCTTGTGATCTTTAGGAATACTTAATATTGAGGGAACATCTGGCCTATTAACCCCTAAATAATTAATCTCAAATTCCTTAATCTCCACATTAATATAAAAATCATACAACATCTGGTTATTTTTACTGTATGCCAGATTAACTTTGTTGTGGGAACTTAACTCAAAATAAGAATCATTATTCAAATATAAACTCGTCCTAGTGGAATAATCAAAATAATTCATTAAAACCGCCCCACAGTCTTTGTCTGGTTTGTTAATTCTGAGATCACGGTTCTCCATAAAAAACATTTAAAGTTTTTTTTTTCTGTTTATAGGTCAAATTGTAATAATTTGTATGTACACATTCTGTCAAAGTCCATTATAGGGGGAAGGTTTGGATTAAATATACTTCTCTTAATACCCACACCCACTGTGTTAACCTCATCCTTAAAGAAAAGTTTCCCAACAAACATTTTTTAATTTCAGAAAACTATCCACCACATCAATTGATGAATTAGGGATAAAAGTAAGCCCTTTCCTAAAAAATATCAAAATGTACCTGAGTAATAATCACGTTAATATAATTAAAATGTTAAACCCATTCTGTTCATAAATAATCTTAACAATTCTGTTTGAACCTTTCCTGACCTTCATCTTCCCCTTTCCATCTCCCCTTCTGTGTGGGATAACAGTGACTCAGTTGATCATTCTCTGAATAACCATCCCTCCCCATTTTCCCCTCATGTTCTGCAACTGAGGAGACCTCCTCAGTAATGGGGGATATTCCTTATGTTACTGAAGGGGGTAAATCCAAAAATAATTAGCACTGTCACCATTACTCATACCCTACAACCTCTCATCATTACCCTGTAAGGTATCATTTTCATTACCCATTCTGGGAGGACTTGCATCATGAGTGTTAAACTGTTCACCTCCTTCACAAACAAACCTCCTTTGATCCCACAATTTTACCAGCACCATAGGTGTAGGATAAGTTGTTCTGTTCTGGTAAGTTAGTTTATCATGTAAAAGCTTTTTCTCTTTTCTTTTGATAATTTTATCACACTGAATATCCACATTTTTAATTACATGCTCATAATTAGACAAATACATGTCAAACAATAAGTCATCTACAATTTCTTTTTGAACAATATTAATTTCATCTTTCAAACTAGCTAATTTCCTGTTATTGTCTTTCATCAATCATCTCATATATTCCATACCCATTTTGTCAAAAAATTCCAAAAGTTCAGTAGGAAAAATAGAACCAGTCACAACATTTTTTCTTTTATTTATTTATTTTTTTTTGCATTCACACAGGACTGAGTCTGATGGCTTCTCTACCTACGCACAGCCAGTTCATTCATTCTGCAGTTGCAGGAGCCTGGAATTCCTGGGCATGTAAGAGCATTACGTTTCATTTATTCTTGCCTAGGAAGCCTCCTTTACCCCATTCACTCGTAATCAGAGTCAAGTGGTAGGGAGTGAGCCAGATATGCTTGCCTTGTGGGGTGCTCTACCCTCTTCCTTGGGGAGCACCACCCTCGTCTGTGGCAGCACTTTTGAGCTCCATTTTAGCAACCCTCTGAGGGGGAGCATTCCTTTGTCCACTGTATTCCCCTTGGCTCACAGTGTGATTGCACATGGCATTGCTAGATCAATAGACTCATGCTCCATGGAGTAGATATCTAGTGCTCCTTTCAAGTGTTACCCATATGGTAAGCCAGAGCTGCCTGTCCCATTTCTCCTGCCAGCTCTTACATGCTCCTGAGTTGCTATTTGAACTTGGTCACTTGCAGTGTAGTCAGAGCTTTATTCAAGTATCCCACTGAGCATTTGGCTGCATTCTGCATTCTGAACAGATGTTCTGCACAACACCCTCAATGAAAACTGAGCATAGTGCAAAGTGTCTAGACTATGGTAGTATAGGGCCAAATGTCTAGACTATGGCAGTATAGGCATATAAACTAAAGCCACTGGCACATTTGAAATTCTGTATCTCTGTCCCCTTTTAGATTTCTTTATGAAACCTTCTCTTAGTAACCACAGACTTTGCAGCTACAAAATATCCTTCAGCTGTTGTTCTGATCTTAGGCCTTCTAGTACAGCACCCCACTGAATTTGATCTCACAGTTTTAGCTGCTTGAAAGCATGGCATTGTAGCCACCATTTGTGACTGCTGGGGGGGGAAAAAAAAAAAAAAAAAAAAAAAAATATATATATATATATATATATATATATATATATATTTTTTTTTTTTTCTTGAAATATGTAGGATTTTCACTTCTATAACAGTTCAGTAAACACGTATTTTAGACCATTAATGTGTTCTGTATAATGAGCAAATCATCAAAACTTTACTTTTGAAGAAAAACATATAATACAAAATGTAAGACTATGGCAGTGAACACCTCAAAACAAAGGGAAATAGTGCCTCTCTACAAAAGATCATATGTCAGTCACACTTTGAGATTTCATTTTGAAAATGTCAAGGAATAACAAACAAGATGAGCAGCTAAAAATGTATGATTCCTATGCTAAGGGTTTCAGTGCAGCAGTATATACTAAATTTGACAGTACCTCATTAGTTGCTCAAACATTTAACATGTTGACTGTACCATACTACAGATGAAAAACCTATTTTTAACGTGAAATGTAGAGGATTTTTCCTTTTGAGGTTTTACAAGTTCACGGCACCCATAATGAAAATTGAGCGTAATGCTAAATTTCAGAGCATTGCTGTAAAGGCATATGAACTAAAGCCACTGGCTTCTGTTTGTAAAAGTTTTTATCTCGGTACCCATTTGAGATTCATAGTTTCATACTATAGTACTAGGCTATCTGCCCTGGGGTATTTGTAAGCCTAGCCATAGTGATGTGGCTTTTGCCACCCCATGAAATGGTACAAAAAATGTACAGAATAAATTTAGAATATTGTGCCTCTGTGTAGTAGTGACACAGTGAAGGTCCCCTTATATAATAGAATTAGTTTACTGTGCCCCTGTCTAGCAGTGACACAGATGTGACCCCTGGGGTAAACTTACGATCTCCCATCCACTCATCAAGATTTCTCTTGAAGAGAGTCAGTGAGGGGCTCTGCCTAATACAAACTGGGATCTTGTTCCAAAGCATGGGAAGCCTCTGGGTTATGAATCTATCCCTCCAGCATGTCCTATTCATACTTGTGCCGAGGTTTAAGTCTTTAGCTCTCGTGGTCCTGATGGATTTGGATTTTTTTGAGGTGGAGCATGTCCATCAGATCCTGATTGGACATGGCCTTGTACGTCAGGCAGAGATCACATCTGAGCAGGCGGTATGCTACTGAATAGAGCTGAAGTTTCTTTAGTCTGACAGAATAAGACATATGTTGGGAGACCCTTGATCCTCTTGGTGAGGTACTTTTGTGGTCTCTCCAGCTGTTGCAAATGCCGGGTGAGGTACATACCAAATGGGGCATTGTACTCAATCATGGGTCTGATGAGGGAGGAGTATAGGGGTACAATGACATCCTTGGATCTGGATGTGAATCCCTTCATGATGAGGTGTGCGAGGTAGAATGATTTTCTAACCACTTTGGCAATGTGGATGTCAAATGAGAGGTCGCTGTCGACTTGGGTCCCTAGGTCTCTGATTACTTTTCCGTACTCAGTGGGTTGCTGTCTATGTGATAATTTGTGGGTACTTTGTTTTTCCCAAAGGGGATGACTATACATTTTTTGGCATTTAGTTTAAGGCCGTGACTCCGGCACCAGTTGTCCATTTCTGTGAGGCCTTTTTGTAGGATGTGTGTCCACTGGTGTATCGACTATGGCGCCTAGTTTGCAGTCATCTGCGAACTTTGTCAGCCACAGCCCTCCCATGTTTGCTTTAACATCTGAGAAATAAATGCCGAACAAGAGGGATCCCAGGACAGATCCCTGTGGGACACCACTTGTGACTGGCTTTGAGTCTGCCATTGCTCCAGCAATTTTAACATTATGGGTTCTGTCCTTTAGCCAGTTTGCAACCCATCTAGTGACATAAGGGTTTACGTTTAAGCTGTTGAGCTTATCTATGATGCCTGAGTGGGGTATTGTGTCGAAGGCCTTAGCCAAGTCCAGGTAGGCTGTATGGACTGCTTTGCCCTCATCAATGGCTCTAGTGTTTGTTTCGAAAAAGTCAACCAGGTTCAAAAGGCAGGATCTGCCCTTTACAAAGCTGAACTGGGTGGGGTCAAGTGTCTGTAGGTCCCCTATGTCTCTGTTTATGAGTTCCATAATGATTCTTTCCATAGCTTTGCAGACCAGGCTGGTTAAGCTTATGGGGCGGTAGTTTCCAGGGTCTGTAGAGGCACCCCGTTTGTGGAGTGGGACCACTGTTGCTGTACGCCAGTGTTCAGGTACATATCCCGAAGTAAGGCTAAGGTTAAATAGCATTTTTATGTGTGGGTTTAGCTCCTCTTGGAGTTCACGTAACACGCAACCCGGGATACCGTCAGGTCCCATTGATGCTGTGTTTTTAGCTTTGTTTAGGGCGGTTCTCACTTGGACATCTGAGATGACAGGGAGATTACATTCAGCTGGGATAAGTATTTCTTCTTTTGGGGGTGAGGGAGGGGAGAAATTTGCACTGAACCGGTCAGCCAGAATGTTGGCAATATCTGTGGGTTCAGTGTATTTTTGTTGTTGTGAACTAACTCTGAGCATATCTGAGGGTTTCCGCCCAGGTTTCTAACATAGCTGAAGAAGGCTTTGTGGTTATCTTTAGTGTCCTTAGCGATTTTTCTCTCAAAGTTGGCCTTGGATGTTTTTATGAGAGAACGTAGTTTTCTGCTAATGTTGATCAGAGATGTCTTCCCTTCATGGGATTTTGCTCTGACGTGCAGTAGCTTCCTTCTTTTGTTATACAATTTGTTAATGGCTGAGGTCCACCAGACAGGACGCTTGCCTTTGGTGAAGAGGGACTTGGATTTATTTGGGATTGCATGATCCATGCATTCTTGGAGATGTCCATAGAAAGCATTTGTGAAGGATTCGGCATTGTGGGATGTGGTATCCACTGGCACAGTGGGCTTAAAGGATACCATCTCAGTCTTAAGAAGAGTGAAGTCTGCTTTTGAGAAGTTTTTCACTGTGGTCTTTTGTGCTGGGGGTGGAGGTGGGATATGTATATCCAGGGTGATTAGTTTGTGGTCAGATCTCACTAGTGAGGGGTATACTTCCGGTGTGGAGCATTTTGTCCCCATGTTTGTGATGATCAGGTCTAGTATATTATCTCCCCTAGTGGGAGAGGTGACTAGTTGTTCCAGTGCATTTGAATTTATGAATTCCAGGAACCTTTGGGCTAGGGTATTAGGGCTAGAATAATGTACCCAATCTATGTTTGGGTAGTTGAAGTCTGCCAGTATGATGGTATTTTGTGATACATTCATATCCTCCAATGTCTTCAGGAAGGCTGAGTGGGGTTCTTGAGATTGGGAGGGTGGTCTGTAACATGCTACCAGTTGTATAGAAGTTTTGCCTATGGTTAGTTGCACCTGTATGGTCTCTGATGCTTCATGTGTTGCTACTAACCTGGAGGTGTGGGTGTCCTTGATAAATATGGATACTCCCCCTCCCTTTGTGGTTCGGCCCGGGTTTTTGGGCCGAAAAGCATGATACGAGGTATAGCCTGGTTGCGCTGGGGTGCTCTCAGGAGCCTTAAACCAGGTTTCAGTTACTGCACAGACGTCGATGTTCTCCATGCTGAGGAGTGCATCAAGTGCCTGCATCTTGAGATTTAGACTTCTGGCGTTGAGCAGCATTACCCTTAGTGTTTTCTAAGGAGGTGGGTTTGTCTTTTGAGCCTTGCCTAAAAAGGCACTATGAGGGTGGCAAGAGCCTTAGCCAATATCCGGAAGCCCAGTGGTGACAGGTGTAAGCCATCCCTTGCGAAGCAGCGTGGCTTGTCCAACATGTCATCCCAGGCAGACAGACATTGGATCCCCTTAGAATGACACCAGTACTTGAGCCAATTATTAAAGCTGAGCATCTTGTCTTTGTATTGTGGTATGATTCTTGGTGAGGGCAAGATGCTGCTCAGGGTCAGGGTCATACCAGCCTGGGCTACATAATCGGAGAGCTCCTCTATGTCTCTTTTCATGTAGTCCAGGGAGGTACGTCTCAGGTCATTCACACCAGCATGGACAATGACAGAGTCATATTTGTACTTGCTTTGGAGTGACTTGAGTGCGTGTGTTATGTGGCGGATCCTAGCTCCCGATAGACAGCTCACAGTTACCCTCTCCTTGTTCAGCCTGGTCAGCGGGACATCAGTGTGTCTGACTATAGAGTCACCTATTACTAGTGTATCAGGCATGGTGTTTGGCCTTAAGGGCTGTGATTGGTTGACACACTGATTTATTGAAGTATGTGTTGCATGTGTTTTGTTTTGAGGTGGTGGATTTTTGGATGTCTGCTTTGGGAGCCTCTGTTGTTTTGGTAAGATTTTTATTAGAGCCTCAGAGTATGTCTTTGTGTTTTTATGTGTTTGGTTTGCAGTTGTGGTAGGTCTGTGTGGGACTGGGATTCTTGTTTGTGTGGTTACCATCTCCTCCTGTCTGGTCATGCCAGCCCTGAGTTGAGAGAGTTCAGCCTCCAGTTTGGCTATATAGTTGCATCTCTCACATGTATTTGTGTTTGTTGGGAGGAGGAGAGGGTTGTCTGTGTACATGAGACAATTGTAGCATTGTCTCAAGATACCCAGATTGACCAGTTTAACTGGAGAGGATGCCAATAATCTACCACTCGACATGCTAGAACAGTATAAGGGAGTGCTGTACCTTTAAGGGAAGTGGATATTCACAGGGGTAGTAAGTAGATGTAGTGCTTTACTTAGTACGAGAGTGCTTACTTAGTAGAGAAGTATTGAGAACAAGTGCTAGGCTTATAATATAGTCAGTAGTCTGATTATACTAAGAGTAGAGCTTCCTTAAGGGAAAATTTGAAGAGCAGACCTGGCGGAGCCAGAAGAAGTTTAACCGGTGCTGCGCTATGCGCACAACCGCGCAAAGCCGTGCAAACGTGGATTTTAAACAGTGAACTACAAAAGAGCTAGAAATGGTCCAAAACAACCAATTACTACAGCTTCTTGTGCTGAGGTCACTTCCTACAGGGACAGGTAGGCTGCTCAAGGCTCCCCACTCCCACTGGTGAGCAAAGAAACTTCCTTCTATCCAAGTAAGATAATGGACAACACAGGAACTACACCATAGCCCAGAATACAGCAGTGCCTGTAAACTGGTCTAAACTAGTCGAGGAAAGGCGGGAAAACAAGGATTATTTTTTTGTTTTTTTGATAGAAACACACAGAAAATGCAGAAACAGTGATAAATCAGTTACACAGGCTAGCACACTTTAGTGGGCAGCCTCAACAGTTAAATTAAACAAACAAACAAACAAACTTTCGATCAAATTCGACTAAAATGTAACTTTAAGTGCAGATTTTAAAATAATGCAGCAAACAGTAAAAAAACAGTTCAAGCTAGTTCAGGGTAAGCTACAGAAGCTATTCCAAGTGAAAAAAAAGCACAGATACTTAAATCCAGAAAGTAGTCGCTTTTCTGAGTTCCCTGTAGCTAGGACCACTCTGCAGGACCACGAGGAGCTTGTCTGAGCAGTATAGCCAGAAAAAAATGCCCAGAGGCGGATTTTAAACAGTGAACTACAAAAGAGCTAGAAATGGTCCAAAACAAGCAATTACTACAGCTTCTTGTGCTGAGGTCACTTCCTGCAGGGACAGGTAAGCTGCTCAAGGCTCCCCACTCCCACTGGTGAGCAAAGAAACTTCCTTCTATCCAAGTAAGGTAATGGACAACACAGGAACTACACCACAGCCCAGAATACAGCAATGCCTGTAAACTGGTCTAAACTAGTCGAGGAGAGGCTGGAAAACAAGGATTATTTTTTTGGTTTTTTGATAGAAACACACAGAAAATGCAGAAACAGTGATAAATCAGTTACACAGGCTAGCACTTTTTTTCAGAAAATGCAAGCAGGGTGATTAGCTACAAAACACACAAGACTGCATTCCTAACTGTAGAACATGGCACACCTCTGAATTTGGCTGCTATTTGAAAACATGGTACAGTGGTACCTTGGTACTTGTTGGCTTCAAAACTCGTTGAATTTGGTATTCATCACATTTTGACAAGAAAAAATTGCCGTGGTACTCAAAATTTGTTTGGCACTCATTGAGTTTGCTAGAACAGGTCCGCTGTCACTTTCTTGTGTTTTTTAATTATCGTGCTATTCTTTGTACAAAGAAGTAAAGTACTGTATAACGGACTGCATGTCAGGCATTCCTGCCTCTCTTATACAAGTTAGTGATAACAGCCAACAGAAAAGAAAATTAGTTAGAACCACGATAGAGCAGAAAAAAGAGATAATAGAGAAATTTGAGAGTGGTATCCATATGTCTGATCTTGCTATAGAGTACCAAATACCAAGAACAGCCATCTCCACCATCATGAAAAATAAAGAGGCCAGCAAAGCAACTGATGTTGCTAAAGGAGTAAAAGCTTTGACAAAACAAAGATCACAGACACCAGAGGAAGTAGAAAAAATGTTGTTGATTTGGGTAAATGAAAAACAATTAACTGGTGATAGTATTTCAGAGGCCATCATTTGTAAAAATGCAAAAGTGTTGTATGCTGATCTATTGAAAAACAAGCCTGAAACTTGTGTTGGTAGAAGTGAAGTGTTTAAAGCCAGTCATGAGTGGGTTGAAAACTTTAAAAAGAGAAGTGGCATACATAGTGTGGTGCAACATGGAGAGGCAGCCAGTGCCAACAAAGAAGCTGCCAATGAATTTATTCAGGAGTTTAAGACGTATGTAGTGGGTGAGGGTTTTATTCCCCAACAAATGTTCAGTTGTGATGAGACAGACTTGTTCTGGGGAAAAAATGCCCAACAGGACCTACATCACTTGAGAGGAGAAGGCATTACCAGGGCACAAGTCAATGAAGAACAAGCTAACTCTGTTGTTGTATGAGAATGCAAGTGGGGATTTAAAACTTGAGCCTCTGCTAGTCTACCACAGTGAAAATCCACGAGTTTTGAAGAAAAAATAATGTGATAAAATGCAAGTTACATGTGATGTGGAGGGCTAATAGTAAAGCCTGGGTCACCAGGTATTTTTTCAGGGAGTGGATGAATGAAATGTTTGGCCCATGTGTGACAAAATATTTACTGCATAAAGATTTGTCTCTGAAGGCTCTGCTTGTTTTGGATAATGCTCCTGCTCAACCTCCAGGTTTGGAGGACAACTTGTTGGAGAAGTTTACCTTCATCATTGTGAGGTTCTTGCCCCCTAATACAACTCTTCTGGTTCAGCCCATGGACCACAGGTTATCTCTAATTTAAAAAAACTGTACATGAAGGCACTTTCAAGAGGTTCTTTGAAGTGACCTCAGACAGATACAGAGTTGACCTGGAGAAAATTTTGGAAGAAACATTTTCATATCCTCCAGTGCCTAAATCTTTTTGATAAGGCCTGGGGGGGGGGTCTCTCACAGGACCATGAACTCTGTCTGGAAAAAATTGTGGCTAACAGCTGTACCTTAGGGAGACTTTGAAGGCTTTGAGATTGAGCATAGGCCTACAGGTATTGTGGAGGATATTGTGACTTTGGGGCAGTCCATGAGTCTGGAGGTCAGTGCTGATGATGTGGAGGAGTTAGTCTAGGAGCATAAAGAAGAGTTCAGCATGGAGGAGCTGCAGAAGCTTCAGAGGGAGCAGCAAGAGATAGTGGCTGAGAAACTGTCTTCGGGTGATAAGAAGGTAAGGGAGGATTTCCCCAGTTCATTAATCAAGGAAATGTGTGCAAAATGGGTGGAAGTACAACATTTTGTTGAAAAATATCACCCTGACAAAGCTCTAACAAGCCGCAGTGTTAATTTGTTCTATAACCAAACAATTTCCCACTTTAGAGGCCTCTTGAAACGCAGGCAAAAACAAGCATCATTGGATAGGTTTCTAGTGAAAATTAAACCTGGTGAGTCTCGAGCAGGGTTCATTGGTGATAAGAGACAGAAAAGAGAAAGAAAAAAGACCCCTGAAGGGCAGTTTCCCAAAGTTATTATGGAAGGTGACTCTACTTCCAAACAGTAACATTTCACCTCCTTACCATCTTCCTCACCACCATCCCTTTAGGCCATGTACTGTTTGTTAGTGAACTTACACCGTACAGTACTGTTTATTAGTAAAATATAACAGTCAAAGTGAAGTTAACAGCTAAAGTGAAGTTGTACTGTTTACTAATGAAGTCATTCTGTTTATTAGTGAACTTATACTGTACAGTACTGCTTATTAATAAAATACAACAGCTAAAGTGAAGTTACACTGTTTATTAGTAAAATACAACTCCATTAATGCATATAATTCCTTATAAAATGTGTATTTTCTGGGGGTCTGGAATGGATTAATTCAATTTACATTATTCCTTATTGGAAAAATTAGTTTGGTCATTTTCTCCACTCATCGTGCCTTCTAGAATTAATTAACAACAAGTACCAAGGTACCACTGTATTATAAGAAACACCAAAAGGCCAGTATATGTAGATCCACTTTTTAATATGAGGTATAATTCAAGCAGGACAAATAAAGTCCTGAACAAAAGACAATACTCAGACTAGTTTCGGCTGTCGCCTTCTTCAGTGAGTACAAAACGGACATTTTACCAGCAGCCCAGTCATCTATTTATATAGTCCATAGCCAATAGAAATGGAGCCATCATATATAAGGCATGAATTTTCAATTAACTGAAATCACAGTTTTATATAAAGAAATATACATCTATGGCCACATGGATGTATATTTATAACTTATTCATATTGAGTGATAACTCATATATGAATTTAAAAAATTATGATAGCACAGAAATGCAAAAAGGCAGTTGGTCAAAACTTACAATAACATGAGGGATTAAAGATCAATGTATACAAATACGAATGTGTCACAACCCTAAGAAAATGAAAAATGGTGCATTTGACAGAAAATGCATGTATCAAAAAGGATATTTGTTTCAACCTTGTTGTTGAATAAATCGGCAGAAAACATATGCAAAAAATCTAAAACATAATAATGTATGAATTGATCATAAATGGTCATTCAATCCTGGTGGAAATAATGCACCAAGATGTATGATCCAGTATATTTCTTTGTGACTAAGTATGCTCTGCCATCCTAGTTGGTTGTTTCTATTTCCAGTGATTTTATCTATAATGGTAAACATAAATTTGGCAGTTGGATGTTTAGTAGTATGTAAATATAGAGCATTGGACAGTTTTCTATTACGAATATCACTTCGATGTTCCCCTATCCTTATTCTCAGTGAACGTGAGGTTTTACCCACATAGAAGGAACTACATTGACAAGTTGCCAAATATATCACCCAACTAGTGGAACAGTTGCCAAAAACTCTGACATCATATACTTTACTGGTGTTAGAGCTGGTAAATTGTTTGAGCTGATTGACTTGAGCACATGGAAACGTCCCCAATAACTCATCCCCTGTAATGGTAAGTTGTTTGTACTTAGCTCCACCACTCTCCTTTTGTTTGTAATGAGAAAATAAAATTCCCAATGTTTTACCTCTCCTAAATGAAAATGAGCATTGATTTTCAAGGATCCCCCTAAGATAGTCATTGGCTAATAAAATATTCCAATTATTGTTGATAGCTTTCCTAACAATTTGATGATTCTTGCCCAAGGTAGTAATGAGCCTAATATTGTCACCCTTGAGATTATTGCTGCGCTCTCTGTATTCCAACAAAGTGTGCCTTTCCTGTTTATCTGACCAAACTCTGGCGGCTTCTGTGTCAAAAATAGAGTATCCTCTGTCTAAAAATCTGGTCTTTAGATCTGCCTTAGCATCTATATAATCCACCTCTGAGGAATTGACCCTACGAATTCTCAAATATTGAGATTTGGGGATGTTGCGGATGGTGTGGCGTGGATGCATGCTCGAGGCATGAAGCAATGAATTAAACTGGGGATATTTGCGATGGATCTTGGTATTGAGTGTATGGTCCCTATTTCGATACACTGTGACATCTAGAAAGTCTATTTGATCCATGTGCGATGTAATAGAAAACTCAATTCCCCAAATGTTGTTATTGAGATATTCCAAAAATTCATTAAGGTAATTAGCATCCGCACGCCACACCATCCAGCAATCATCTAAATATCTCCGCCATATGTCCATTTCTACGAGATATATATTATGTAGGGGATTGTATATAAGGCACTCCTCCAGGTAGGCCATGAAAAGATCTGCATAAATTGGGGCAAAAGAAGCCCCCATGGCCGTACCCTGCAGTTGCCAGTAACAATCCCCTTGAAAGTAGAATACATTTTTATTAAGGACATGTTCGGACATACAGATCAGCAAAGTATTGAAACCTGGTGGATATAGTTCCGCTTTGTTTAGCCAATGTTCTAAAGCTTGAAGCCCTGCCCAGTGTGGTATGCTGGTGTATAAAGATTTTACATCCAATGTACACATCAACCATTCCGGCTCAAGCTGTGTGTCTTCAATGATTTTCAAAAATTGGGTAGTGTCCTGAATTCTTGCCCTAACTTGTGAAAGTAGTGGTTTGAGATATTGTGTTAAAAATACAGATAGTGGTTCTGTAAGTGATCCATGGCCAGAAACAATAGGCCTACCTGGGGGATGTGTGATAGATTTATGTATCTTAGGAAGCAAGTATAGAATTTGTTTGGATGGATCCTTAACCTGAAGATGTTGAACAGTTTTTTTTGGTAATAATGCCCTCATCTAGTGCTGCTTGCAAAAATGCATCAATCTCCTGTTTCAATTTATAAGTGGGGTCAATACCCATATGCATATAGCATTTGGAATCCGACAATTGTCTGAGACCCTCCTGGACATAATAATCCATATTGAGAATAACCACCGCTCCTCCCTTATCTGCTTGAAGAATAACTATATTGTGATTTGATCTTAGTTCTGACAATGCCACCCTTTCTGCAGGGGTAATATTATCTGGACTAATTTGGCCTTCAAAAAGGGGAAAATGTAGATCTTTGAGTACAGCCTGTTGGAAAATAGTCACATTTTTGTTCATGGGGGCTGAAAAGTGGATTTGTGAAAAACAAAATCAGAAGATCTTTGAGTAGTAGAGGTATCCTGTTCAGAAAAAAATATCTTGAGGTTAAGTCTATTACAATAATCAATCACATCTAGTGAAATTTGATAATGGTCAGAGAAAAAACTAGGGACAAATCTCAATCCTTTATTCAATATTTGGTGTTGATCATCCGTAAGAACATAATCAGGTAAATTAAGAACATTATCAAATTGTGTGTTCATTATTTCAGTAGAGATTGTATCAGTCCTGTCATAGAGTCTGTTCCTGTTTCTGTTGGTATGTTTCCTCCCCCCTTTGGGTTGCCTCCCATGCCTAAAGGGTATTGAGTTTTAGTTTTCTTTTTGAGAGGTGAGTTGGCTATTGTTCCACCCTCACTGTCAGTATAAGATGACTCCTCCCCTGATGTACTGGTATGGAATTGGTCTCTGTTTTTTAGTATAGACCTGGGTCTTTTTCTGGTCCTGCCTCTGGTCATACCTGGGACAGTATCCTGGAATCTCACAGTTCTCTGTGTTTGAAAGGGATGTCCCTTCATAATCCATGACTTCTCTGTTGAATTTCTTTATTTTTCTATCCTTGATAATCTTATCATAAGTGGTAAGTTCCTTGGACAACCTATCCAACAGTTCCTGATAATTGGTACTGGACTGGAATTTCTTACACTCAGTACTCAAGTCTTTCACTTCTGATAAACATAGATCTATGGTCCTTTCATAATAGGAAGCTAAAATTTTTACAAAGACCATTGAACCGTCTCTAAGTGCCTCATCCCATTCGTCAGTAAGCCTCTGTTCAGATCTGCCTACTAGAGGATGAAGTTTAATACGAAGGCCTCTAGGTGCCATGTTTTTATGAAGATAGGCTTTAAAAAGCCTTAGATGCCAAATATTGGCCCAGAGCACTTTAAGTCCTTTTTCCAGATTACGAAAAGCCAATTCACAACCGTCTGGGATGTTGAGAATCTGTTGGCTTGGGTTGTTGCTTGGGATATGGTCTAAACCAAAAATACCTAAATCCTCCCTATCAGCACACAACCCGTCCAAAATGTTATCCAAATCCATGATAATTACTGTGTAGGTTGTCCAAGGAACCACCTATAAATTACCAATTGTAGCAAATTCGGAAGACCAGAAGCAGGGCCAGAAAAACTATATATATTATGCCAGGGCAAGATGATAACCTAATTATCTTAATATAATACAGAACCAACTCCACAAAAGTATTATAAAAAAAGGGGTAATCAAAACCTGAAGGTATGATAAGGTCAACAATTATCAGAGGGTACCCTATATATAGAGAGATGTGCAAATGTGGATCACATGTGCATAGATAATTATATAGATGGTACTAAATCATAACTGACTTTTCTTTCATATCCTGAGTATTGATAGATCTTACCCAACCACAACTGTGTAGTTTGAAATAGAATATAAATATATATGTGTGTTGGAAATAATGAACTCCAAAGCTTAGATGTAAGTGAGCCAATATTACAAAAACAGGTCCATTAGTAAATAGTATTGAAAGCCTGATGTTCCCTATTTTCAAAATTGAAGAATATCTTAAATATCATAGGATATGTGTTACATACCATACAATTTCTCAGATTATAACCGATCAGGTATTAGGATAGCCAAACTAACCATATGTACAAAAATAACGCTTACACTAAGGTTATGATAAACCAGGAAAATCTGGTAAATGTCAATAATTTGTAAAGTTTTAGTTCAGGGAATAAATATGAGCGAGCACATAACCAGTTGAACAGTATTGCAACCAGATGGTATACATTGTCCTAGTATCCCCTGCATGAATGTTAAAGACACAATCACAAATGGAATATAGTATCCAAAAACATGGCATATATTAATTCGATTGAATGATAAAAAATAAAACAGCTCTTGTAAAGAAACGGGCCCGTGTCTGCACTACATAGCCACTGATGTAATGACACCAATAATATTATAGAATGTACCAGTTTTGCACATGAAATAAGCTATCCAATTTACTGTAAATAGCTAGGATGGTTCTTAAATGGTTTATAAATGAGTAATGTAATGTAAAACTGGCATATTCTTGTTTTGCAAAAGCCTTGAGTTCCAAAGAAAGCTTAATATAGTTCACAATCGAAAAATATATTAGCTAACAGTTTGGAAAATACCATAGCTCCATAAACCTCATGCAGGAATATGTATTTGTACCAAAACACAATCACTGGTATGTGTTCGTAATGACACATAAATATACTGTCTGTGCCCAAAAAAAGTAATCGTAGTTGCATAAATAATTCCCTAAAGGTTAGCAATCACAACTAAATACTGTCATAAACTTGTTTAGTATCTCCCAAATATGTGCAGTCCTGTTGGAATCCAAACCTAGATAACATTAAATGTCACTATAGTGATCGCGCATCTATCTATCTATTTATCTATGTAAAATGTTAGATTGCAGTTGGCAATGAACACCTCTAAACATACCGATATAGTGACTGTCAGTAAAAGGCCAGATCTCATTTCCTCTTTGAGATTTCATTATGAATTTTCTAACAGCAGGATGATCAGCTACAAAAAACACTTAAGACTCCAGTTCTTTCTTTAGTTGTTTCAGTGCAGCATTGTACTGAAATTGGCCCCATACATTAATTGCCCAAACATATCCCCATTAGCTAAGGCATTTTGCAAATAAAATAACATTTTCAGGAAAATGTAGAGAATTTCTACTTCTTATGTAGTGGCAACTCACTAGAGAAATAATATCGGCCGTTACTGTACTCTACATACTGAGCAGATGTTCAGCACAACACTAGTGAAAACAAAGTTAAAGCAAAAAATGTCAATCTGGCAGTAAGGGCATATCTACCAAAGCCTTGGTGCTTGTCAGTAAAAGGCTGTATCTCCGTAACCTTCTTATTTACTTATGAATATTGCAAAATGCACAAAAGATCCATTTTCTGTCATCAATACTTCAAGTGCAATTTGGCATTGAATTTGGGATGACCATCTTAGCTGAATGAAAAAGCATGGTGTTGAAATCCTGTCATATGTTTTGGCGAAATATATAAGGCTTTTACTTATGGTGTAATGAGAACATATTGAGCATATCTTCTGGACATTCATTTTACCAAGCCTTTGGCGCAGAGGTCAACTAGTATCCAAGTGAAAACCAAATATAGTGCCAGGCTGTGACAACAAAAGCCCTCTGAAACTGTGTATTTATTGGCTGCATGTTTCAAGCCGTGTGTTCTGGAATTCTGAAAAAGATACTTCTGTACAAAACACACAGTCACTAATGCCATTCTGCCATCAGACATTCCACTCCTTGTCAGTCCTGTTTTATATACCAGCACAATGCCTTTGCTAGTAGATGGAGTCTTTACCAATCTATGTATGAAGTAATGTAAATATTGCTTTGACTGAAATAAATATTTAATATTTTCTTCTGGTTTAATGAGGAAGTGCACAAGTATTAGTTTTAACCAGCCTTGCAAACAACAGTGGTCAACAGCCACCGGATTGTGACCAAGATAGTACCCAAATGTGACAGCAAAACCCTTCTGAAGTGCTGGATTTGGTAGTTTCCATGTATCATATGGATGTGTCAGTTTCCTTATGGCGGTTTACAATAAAAAATTCAGTGACTTCTAATAAGATACTTTGATATAAAACACAATCAAGAATGCTAGTCTACTGTCAGAAGTTTCGCTGCACTTCTGTTCTGATGTGCATGCAAGCACAATATATTTGTCAGTAGATGGAATGTAGCTGTTTCCCTTTATGCAGTGAAACAAATGTTTTGGCAGGTGGAATATTTATTTTTATCTTCTGGCTAAATAAGGACTTAGTGGACATTAGTTTCACTCTACCTTGTGACCTGTGGTAGCATAACCCCAAGTGAAAACTGGGTAGTGTCAGACTGTTACAACAAAAGTCTCTGAAATCCAAGATATGTTAGTCATATATAAATGGATGTATAGCAGCTACCATAAAGTTCAGTGAATTGTAGTTGGATATTTGGGTACAAAACACCTTCAAATGCCATTTTAACCCTATGGTTTTCAGTGCACATCAGTCTTAATTTACATGTCAGCACAAAGCCTTGGTCAGTAGATGAAATATAGATTTCCCTGTTTGCAGTAACATGGTGAAATAAAAATTATTATTTATTCTGATTTTATGAGGCCTCAGCGAGCATATATTCTGGACATTAGTATTCCCTAGCCTTGCAAGCAGTGGTCAAACTGCCTGTAGGTGGAACCTCAAGCTAGTGTCAGATTGTGACAAGAAATGTTTTCCAAAATGCTGTGTTTGTTAGCTGTATATGAGGCCATATGTCCGTTACTTTAAGGCAGTATACAATAAAGAAAAAAACTAGAGACGTCTAAAAAGCTAACTAGATATAAAATACAGACAATTACTGTCATATTGAAATATGCCCCTTCTGATGGGGTACACCATCTTTTACACTGAAGGTATCACATAAATATAATGGCCACATTGTTCGTTGACAGACACTGCAACCCCCTAACAAACTGTACCAGCAATCATTCAGAACTGATGACTTTGTTTTCGTATGTCTACCTTGGAGTATGATAGCTACATTACTAACACATCTGATGTCTCATTGAAAGTAAAATATATAATCGCCATTGTGGCATATTTCAGATTCCTGCGTTAGATGTACACTACCCACCCGACACATAGTATCATTTATATTTTGACAGTAGTCATGTAGCCATACAGAGCTTTCATGTACAGCATGCTTTTTCATCTCTTCCCCAAACATAGCCACTATTGATTACATTGCTGATATACTATTAGGAGGAAAGTGAAAGAAGCAGTGAACATAGCAATGTATTCCCAGCCTTTTGCTCTTAGATATGCATACCCATCCCCCATTAGATGTTTTAGTGATTGTTTTGCTTGAATTGTTCAATTTCCATCTGCTTTCATTCTCAGCATACCACTAACACAAGATAGTTATTTTCTGTGCATGCTTCTGATGTATGATTGTGAAGAAAGTGACAGACATAGTGGTCTTAGTAATGAATTTTAGCTTGTTGTTCACAGACACGTGCATTGCCCTTAAGCAAGCCATTTCTTTGTCTGCTTTGTGTTTTTAAAACGTACTCTGTCTCCCTCTCTTTCCTACAAAAGATAATCGCCTTCTGTGTACCTTTCCAGTTTTAGTGTGTGATGAAATTGAAGAAATAAAGCAAAAAACTCCGACCGAGAACGTTAGAACTGAATTTAATAAAATACAAACAACATAAAAGCAAAGCTTTTGGGCTTAACCCTTCCTCAATGCAGTAAAAACTCAATAATTACATTATGAACGGATAGTTAGGTTTGCCACAGATAAATATCCAGGAATTAATGCTGCTATTAGTTTGAAGCCGAGTTTAGTAAGAAAGCAGATGCAGTTTAAATGATTTTTTTATATGAAAACTATTTTGTGTATGTATATTCTTCTTTGAATTGTGTTAATTAATATGGTCTTGTTGTTAAACTAATTATTATGTGATGAGGTTGTGGTCATGTGATTTTGTATGGTGTAAAGGTGAATGAAAGTATTGAGCACCTCATCTCTACCCTGGGCATGGTAAAAGTAAATAAAATTAATAAATAAAGTAGAATTGCCTCATGCAGTTTGTAGTGTGAACTGTTACAACTGCTAGACATGTGTCTGGTTTCCTTCCAGAAAATAATGAGAAACACATACCTGCAAGAGAAAAATGTTCCTGAGGATCCGAACATTTTCTTTTCCTGGTAGTCTGTAGTCAGATGACAAGGGACTGCCAGGAATGCACTGAGATCAGTTGCTAAAAGCAACCTATCTAGAGTGCTTAGGGGGCATATTAATAGGAAATTGGGCCAGCTACCCATATCGTTTTATTATATTTACAGGCCACGTTTGAAAAGTCATGCTAATAACTAGCATGACTTGACATTTCTGAGTTAATTTTCTATTGGTTTTAATGGGAAGCAGTGGAGTAATTATTTGACCAGCACAGTTATTGTACTGGCCAAATAATTATGTTATAGTTATTGTGTACAAGAACTTTTTTTATTTTAAAAACGGGTCCATACCAATTTAACAGCAAAAAAAAATAAAAAATAGATTAAAGCTGAAAATACTCTGCACACACAATGGCTGTTCTTTACTTTAGAATCCAGTATTCTTGATTTCTGCAGGTAAGAGGTTAAAAAGCCGATGACACAGAAAAAAAAATTAGGAAGGAACAAGGCAGTGGATATAAACTTCAAAGTGACAAGTAAAACCATTCCATTGAAAGTCACAGAAAGTCAGTAACACCCATCAGTCTCTTCTAAGCTGCTGACTATATAAAAACACATTGCAATGTAGTCAAACTGCGGCATCCAGAAGGTGTATAGTCATGTGTGAAGATCCATTCCAGTTCTCATCTCAGAGGCAGAAAATAAGAGGTTAAAACATTTTCAGAAGTGCCTGGCTTTTCCACACATACAGTGGGGGTCTAAAAAGTGTACACAACCCCTGTTAAAATCCCAAGTTTTTGTGATATAAAAATGAGACTACAACAAATCATTTCAAAACTTTTCCCACCTTTAATGTGATCTATAACCTGTACAATTCAATTGTAAAACAAACAAATCTGTTAGGGGAAAAATATAAAAAATAAAAAAACATACAATAAGCTGGTTGCATAAGAGTGCACACCCTTAAACTAATACTTTGTTGAAGCACCTTTTGATTTAATTACAAAATTCAGTCTTCTTGGGCACACACCTGCCATCAATTAAAGAGACTCTGATTAACCCCAAATAAAGTTCAGCTGTCCTAGTAAGATTTTCCTGACATTTACTCAGTTGCCTGCTACAGCAAAAGCCATGGTTCGCAAAGAGCTTACAAAGCATCAAAGGGATCTCATTGTTGAAAGGTATCAGTAAGGAGAAGGGTACAAAAAACTTTCCACAGCATTGGATATACCATGGAACACAGTGAAGACAGTCATCAAAAAGTGGAAAAAATATGGAACAGTGACATTGCAAAGAACTGGAAATCTCTCCAAAATTGATGAAAAGACAACAACACGAAAACTAGTCAGGGAGGCTACCAAGACACATATAGCAACACTGAAGGAGATGCAGGAATTTCTGGCAAGTACTGGTTGTGTACTACATGTGACAGCAATCTTCCGTATTGTCCATATGTGTGGACTATGGGGTAGGGGTTGCAAGACGGATGCCTTTTCTTACAGAGAAAAATGTCCAGCCCCCCCCCCCCCCGGCTAAAATTTGAAAAACAATACATCTGAAGTAGTTAACTTCATTTGATCAGCAACCTGTGGGTATCGGATCCGAGCCGGCAGCTTTCCTAGCTAAAAGATCCAAGCTCCTCCCCTACCCATCATGCCCTGCCACCTCCCTCTAACCCTCAGATCTCGTTTGCCGTAGCTTCTGTAAGCTTCTTAGAATGAGCTCCGAGCGTGGTATTGGGAGTTTAGGATTTTAGATATACTTTTTCTGTCAAATTTTCTCTGTCTTTGTGTGTGAGAACTCCCTTGTAACTCCCTTAGCTTTTGTGGGTAGTTTTAAAACTTTTTGGTTAGTTAAAGTTTATTCCCCTCCCCCCTCTGTGTGTGTTAAAGTGTGTGTGTGTGTGTGTGTGTGTATGTGTGTATGTGTGTGGGCCTGTGCTCTTTTTCTTTCTAATATATCTGAAGGCCCAAAAGCTGTGTTTTCTAAATGCTCCGAGTGTGGCCATAAGCTGTCCCCAGCGGATGGCCACACTCGGTGTGTTATTTGCCTGGGAGTTGACCACCTTACTTCGGGCTGCACTATTTGTGCAGCCTTCACCCCCAGGGCTTTGAGCAATAGGAGGACGAAGCTTATCCTTGCGGGCCTTTTGCCCCCTGATTCCACTTCATCCTCCTCTTCCTCTGTGGCGCCAGCCACGGCTGCGTCTGCTCCACCAACCACCTCCGATCCCCTGGCTGGGACTCAACCTCCCTCTTTGGCCCAGGAGGAAAGGGACGGCAAAAAGAAAGAGAAGAAGGACTGAGCGGGAAAAAGACACCATAGCCACAAGAGGCGGTCCGAGTCAGCTCCATCGGCTCTGCCGTCCAAGCAGCTTGCCTCTCCCCTTAAGGTCTCTGTGCCTTCCCCCTCCCGGCTCCGTTCTCCACGTTTCTCCCCGGAGCCGGAGGAGGAGACCCGGACACCTTCGAGGTCATCTAGGCGGCCTTCCCGACCAGCCTCGGCGGCATCATCCAGATCTACGATGAGTTTATCTGACACAGACATGGACAGGATGATGCATTGATTTCTTCAGGCCCAGCTGCAGATGAGAGTGCTCTTGCCTCCCCCCCCCTCCAGGGGGGAGCTCGACCCCCTTTTTCGCCCCTATTGCTCCTTCTCCGACCTGCTATCGGGGTTCGGAGCTGTCGGATCCGACTAGCTTCGGAGCTGGGGTGGTGTCAGTACTGACAGTGTTTCCTACTTCGGCGCTGACTGTACTCTCGAGTCTGTCGGATCCGTTTTTGGATCCAAGCTCTTGGGGCCGTGAGTTGAGCATCGGATCCGGAGGGATTAGTGGATCTTTGGCTCCGTTAAGGTCGAAGCACACTACCCTGTCGGATCCGATTGGGTCACCTCCGGTGCCGATCTGCACATCGGTTCCAAGGGGACTGCTTTCGGATCCTAGGGAAAGCAGTTCTCCCTTGGCATTCGACGTCGTGGAGAGGGTCCTTTTCAGGGATTTGAGGCCCCAGGCTCTTGCTACGGATCCACCCGCCATTCCCTCTCAGACAGGCCTGTCTTCCATCATCCGGCCCCAGGGACAGCCTGCTCCTACGTCCCAGATGGTTCCCGTTGAGGAACAGGACATTGTTGGTGAGGCCTCTTCGGACAGCCCCCCGAGGAGGTCCCTCACAAATGAAAGTGCAAGAGGAGGCACTTGGACTCACCTGAGTCCCTCACAGAAGACACGGACTTAGAGGAAGGGGAAGGTTCCCCAAGGTCACCCCCCCGAAGACGTTTCCTTTCGAGACATTATGGAAATGTTGCGCATTAGAGGGGGGGTGGTCTGCCCAAAAACCTTTCTCAGATGAGTCTGTGTTTCTGGAGGTGTTTGACGCAGGCCCCTCTACCTCTTGGGTGTCCCCTACCGCCGACCCCCTGGTGGACCTCATAACTACCAGGGCATGGAAGGAGCCGGACACTGTCGAGCCAATACCCAAGAGACCTGACAGGATACTCAGCCCTCCCACAGACAGGACAGTTTGGAGCAAGGGTGCCCCAGTGGATGCCATGGTGGTGGCGGCTGCCACTAAAAAGGAATTAGCACATGAGAGTTCCTCGGTACATCCTCCAGACAAGAAGTCTCGGATGATGGACTGCCTTGGAAAGCAGATGTTCGCTTCAGCGACCTTCTCTGTAAGGTCACTGAATTATATGGCACATGTAATTCGGCTCCAGCGGGACCTGATCAAAGAATACACTAGGTCACCCCCAGAGTCCATGTCAGCCGAGGACAAATGGACCTTCTCGACTCGAATGGCCACTCTCAAGTCGATTACTAATACATCTATGCGGCTTCTCTCCCATGCCATGGAGGGAGCGGCTAGAACCAGCAGAACAGGCGTTGTCTTACGCAGACAGGCCTGGCTCAGTCTCTGCGATTTTGTGGAACCCTTCAAGGCGTCCTTCATGAATGCCCTTTTTGACGGTTCTATGCTTTTCGGCAAAACCGTCGGCGATACGCTTCTCCAGAGTGAGAAAGAGGGGAAAACGTCTGCCGTCGGGATTCGCTTCTCGGCTCCTTAGAGGTCCTACTCTAGGAACCAAAGAGGACAAGAGAAGATGTGGTTCCAGAAAACTCAACAATCCCGTTTCGCTCCAGATCCTTCGTCCTTCAGAGGCAGAGGAGGACAGGGTGGATGCCGGCCCAGAGGCAGAGGGGGGATGAAGAATTTTGGGTCAAGGGAACCATTTTCCAATTGACCCGCACAGCAGCCCTGAGGGGTTGCCCAACTGCTCTTCTCTGGAGGCAGTCAGGGGGTGCTTCTCGAAGCACCTAGCAAATTGGGAGTCCATCACGACAGATCGCTGGGTGCTCCGAATTATATCCAGAGGCTATTCTATCCCTTTCCTAATGTATCCTCCCCGGTCAGGGAGTCTCCCCGATGTTCCACCCAATCAGAGGGAGGCAGCAGCCTTCAAAATACGAGAGCTGCTAAGAAAAAGAGCCATCCAGTGCGTCCCCCTCAGGCAATCCGGATCAGGCTTTTACTCCAGGTTCTTTTGAAAAAGATGGGGGACTTATGACCCATTCTCAACCTTTCCACACTGAACCTGTCAGTCACCAAAGATAAGTTCCAGATGGTCACTATTCAATCCATTCTCCCATTCTTACAGGAGAACGAATGGATGTACTCGATAGACCTCAAGGATGCGTACTACCACATTCTAATGGAAAGGCGATCCAGGAGGTTTCTCCGCTTTCGGCTGGGAGCCAGCCATTATCAGTTCAGGGTCCTACCCTTCGGTCTCACCACAGCCCCCAGGGTGTTCACCAAGGTCATGGCAGTTGTAGGGGCCCACCTGAGGCTTCAGGGAATACAGGTCTTTCCTTACCTGGGCGACTGGCTCCTAACCGCCCCCACCAGGCATCAACTTTTTTCAGGCAGGGACTTTTTCTTACATCTAACAAGCCATCTAGGGATCATGATAAACCACAAGAAATCCTCCCTTCAACCTACTCAGATTTTGGATAGACAGTATACAATCCAAAGTCTTTCTGATGGTGGACAGACTTTGCAATCTAAACCTTCACATTCTGGCTCTTCTACAACCATCAGCCCGCCCAGCGGACCTAGTCCTGAGGGCCCTGGGGTCCATGGCAGCGGCCATCAGTCTGTTGCCTATCGCACATCTGAAAATCAGAATCCTTCAATGGACCTTACTGGATCAATGGTCCATCCCACATCATCCCCTGTCTACACCTATTCCCTACAGCAGGATTTGCAGGGAGTCGCTACTTTGGTGACTCCATTCCAGAGACCTCCGGGAAGGGCACCCCTTCGCCTTATCCCCACCCCAAGTCACGGTGACCACGGACGCATCTCTCCTCGGGTGGGGGGGCATTGCATGGGCAGATCTGTCCAAGGCAGATGGCCTCACACAGAGACCTCATTGCATATCAATGTCCTGGAGATGAGGGTGGTGCTTCTAGCATTGCAGGCTCTCCATCCCCTTCTTCCTCCAGGGACTATTGCAATTCAAACAGACAACATGTCGGTAGTCTGGTACATAAACAAACAGGGGGGAAACCAGATCTTACCCACTTTGCAGGGAGGCCATGAGAGTGTGGGAATGGGCGATATCCACCAACCGCTTTCTCATAGCAACGCACATTCCGGGTCGGTCAAACATTTTAGCGGACAGGTTGAGTCGAATGATTCTCTCACCTTACGAGTGGTCTCTGAACCCAGTAGTAGCAGAGCAAATCTTCCTCAAATAGGGTCAACCTTGTTGCTATCTGTTCGCCTCGCCTTCGAACACAAAGTGCAGTGAGTTCTTCGTGCTAATTCCCCCACCAGGGTTCTGCTTGGCCATCCGGTCTTCTGTATGCTTATCCTCCTCTTCCATTAATGACAAAATTCCTGCAGAAAGCTTGTCGATTGGGGAGCAGAGTTATCCTCATAGCCCCATTCTGGCCTCGCCAAACCTGGTTCCCATGCCTACGGTCTCATCTAGTACATCCTCCCTGGATTTTAGATCCCATTCCGGATCTGATCTCTCATCCTTTAGGATTGAAGACCCCCGACCTGGACTACCTCAAGCTCTCAGCTTGGTTGATCCAGTTCCATTAATGGCTAGGACTCCCGGTATATCTTCCTCAGTTAAGGCCATCCTGGTGGCTACCCATAAACCGTCTACCAGGAAAATCTACAAGAGTAAATGGAAACGTTTCTTTGTCTGGGTGGAGCATAGGAATTTGGATCCCTTCCACGGCTCCTATCCCAGAAGTTCTAGACTTTGTCACATACTTTTCATCAAGGGGCTAGTTCTTCTACTATCAAAGTTCAATTGGCAGCTATTTCCCACTACCACGTTGGAAACAGTTTAGGCCCCCTAGCTTCCTCCAAGATTTGCAAAATATTCCTGAAAGGAACTTTTCTGTTGAGAACCCCTGTTAAAGACGCAGTTCCTCCATGGGATCTAACCCTAGTTCTACAGGCTCTGACTGGTCCTCCCTTTAAACCCGTGGCTTCAGTCGACTTAAAATATGTATCTTGGAAAACGGCCTTCCTGATTGCCATTACCTCAGCTAGGAGGATATCGGAGCTTCACGCTCTTTGCAGTAAGCCTCCATATTTCATCTTTCATAAAGACAGGGTTTCCCTCAGGACTAACCCCTCCTTTCTGCCTAAAGTGGCTTCAGAAGCCAATATCAACCAGTCCATCAATCTACCTGTCTTCTTTCCTAATTTTCAAAATAAAGGAGAGTATATGCTCCATTGTCTGGATGTTACAGAACAGCCGATCTGCGAAAATCAGATCAACTTTTTGTGTCATTTGCTAAATCCTGTCTGGGTAAACCAGTCACTAAATTAACCTTAGCTAGATGGATTTCCCAATGCATCCTTCTCGCATACAAAAACTCTGGTCGACCTGAGCCCCTGAGGGTGCGAGCCCATTCTACCCAATCTATGGCTACTTCTGCTGTTTTCTGGTCAAGGGTTTCTTTGGATGACATTTGTTCAGCAGCTACTTGGGCTTCCTCTCATACCTTTATTACACATTATAAGTTGGATTTAATATCCAGAGGACGCGCATCTTTTGGTTCTGCAGTGCTCCAGAATATCCTTCCATGAGGACCTCCCAAGTTGTTGGTAGCTGGGGACTCTGTCCCACAGGTTCCTGATCAAGTGAAGTTAGCTACTTCAGATAAAGAAGTTATGTACTCACCATAACGTTCCATCTAAGTAGGTAACTTCATTTGTCAGCAACCAACCAACCCTCCCTCCATCCCCCGGACCCTTAGTTCGTTATTAAAGAATCAGGATACGTCACTTCCAGATGACATCAGGTGGAATGTATAGTATTCCTTTCTTGTGTTATAGTAATTTTCTATGGCATTATGGCAGACTCAATCTGAGTATTAGATGGAGGTGGCAGGGCATTATGGGTAGGGGAGGAGCTTGGAGCTCGGATCTTTTAGCTAGGAAAGCTGCCGGCTTGGATCCGAATCGGATCTGATACCCACAGGTTGCTGACAAATGAAGTTACCTACTCAGATGGAACGTTATGGTGAGTACATAACTTCTTTATCAAGTCTCCCAAAAGCATGTGGGAAAATGTATTCTCATCTGAAGAGATCAAGGTTGAACTTTTTGGCCACAATTCCAAAAGGTACATTTGGCGCAAAAACAGCACTTTGCATCACCAAAAGAACACCATCCCACAGTGAAGCATGGTGGTGGCAGTATCATGATTTGGGGTTGCTTTTCTTCAGCTGGAACTGGGGCTTTAGTCAAGGTGCACGGAATTGTGAACAGTTCCACATATCAGTCGCTTTTGGCCCAAAACCTTCAGGCATCTGCTAGAAAGCTGAAGAGGAAGTTCACCTTTTAGCATGACAGTGACCCCAAGCATACATCCAAATCAACAAAAGAATGGCTTCACCAGAAGAAAATTAAAGTTTTGGAATGGCCCAGCCAAAGCCCAGACCAATCCAATAGAAAATCTGTGGGGTGACCTGAAAAGGGCTGTGCACAAGAGATGCCCTTGTAATCTGACAGATTTGGAGCGCTTTTGCAAGGAAGAGTGGGCAAATATTGCCAGGTCAAGATGTACCATACTGATAGACTCCTACCCACTGTACATTTTATTATATTACGTGCACACAAATGGATAAAATTGGTGTTAAAATACTGAATGAGTGAATGAACTATATTAGCAGCAACACCTCATTAAAAGTTTGTTTTGACCCTTAATGTAGTCTTGCCACTGATATAGATGGTCAGTTGAATTTTAGTAGTGATGAAAGTTTTCTGTAAGGATTTTTTAGATGCATGTATAAGCCCTGAAAACAAGTCTATATCACGTTGTTGAACTTTTAAAAGTTCGAACGTCATATGGTCATCACCATATGTTCGAACTTTTAAAAGTTTGAACGTTTCAATGTAGATCTCCATACAGTGCGAAATTAGAATATTTCCCTTTCTGCACTGCAGGGAGATCTCGGAGTTGGTATATTTAAAGAGCGGGGGGTGTGGGGGGTGCAGGTGGACTTGCCTCCCTGCTTAAACTGTTCAGGTAAGGTTTTTTTTTTTATTAAATTTTCGAACTTTTAAAAGTTTGATCATATGACGTTCGAACTTTTAAAGGTTCGATTATGTAATATAGACGCCTGGAAACAGCTGTTCTCTGATGTTTTATTGGGAATGTGTGCAGCTTAATGAGAACACTGACTTTTTTGTTCATTTGTTGACCAGGTAAACCCATTAAGCACAGCCTGTTGTCAGAGAAGGCCTGGCAGCACCACCTGGTTAAGTGACATGCTTAGAGTCTCTTACGAGGCAAGTGGACTAAAAGATGAAGCTTGATAGCAACTCCTAGTCTTAACTCTGTACACTAACTGCCAAATTTGTAACCTAGGTACAAAAGACTACTGTGCAACTTAGTCTAAGCATTTCTTAGTTATGTTAATGCGTTTATATTCATGCTCCTGTGATCTACTTATGTGTGGTATATCAGCTTTACAGCACATTTTTCATGAATTGGCTTACTATTTATACTTTCTTCTGCTATGTATGCATTTTACATGGTATCTGTGAATAACCCCTTTGGCAGAAAGTGACTGACACTGATTTTTACTGGGAAAACTATGTACAGAAAATTCCCTATGACAGGCAGACTAGTAACTCAGTATCTCTTTTTTTCAGTTGCAGATAAATTAATATTGACTAAATTGTAGAACAAATGTACAGCAGTGCCTGAGCTGCATGTTGTGTGTTTAAATGCATGATCCTAACATTGATTTTTTATTTTATTTAATGCTTGTTAACCAGGTATGTAGACTACTCCAAGGACTGTTTTCAGCCACAGTCCAAGCCAGTATGACAAATACAATGCTCAATTTCAATATGCAAATATATATGTAATCCAATACATTCGTAGTACAAATAGAATTACAATAAATATTATAAGGTTGTGTAGTAGAAGCACATACAGTTTATAATTGCAGAGAGTTTGAATGCTCAGTTTGTTAGATTGTAGAAGAAGAATTAAAAAAGACCAAGACAAGCTACTTTTTCAACCATTGTAATCTTTTTAAAGGTATGCGTCTCTGATGGTTTTAAAGTGTTATCATTAAGAAGTTTTACTACAGTGATCTAATCAGAAGGCATACCCTGTTTTATGAATTAACTGGCTGTCAGACTGAGCCTGTCTTGAAGCATTCTTTATTTTTGCCTTTTCCTTTCTAGACTGAACAATGAATTATGATGGACTAGACCCGGGATTAACAGAATACACACAAGGTCTTCATCCTGTGCTGGACTCTAGTCTAGAATCTGCACTTGATCCAACATTAGACCCTCACCTTGGTCCAGCCTTGTTACAGAATGTTGAACTGGATCCAGATGGAATGCCCCTGGAAGCTATACAGGTCCCTGATTCTGTTCACATCATGGAGGGGGTGTACTCTGAGCTTCACACTGTTGTATCAGAGGTTGGCGTACCTGTATCTGCGGTTCATTTCGATTTGCAGGAAGAGTTGCTGTGGGTTGGAAGTCATGGGGTATGGTTGTTCATAATTTTTCATTAAATTCCTCTTTGACAGTATTGTCTTTACCAACATCTTTAGTTGTATTATCATTTAAGATCTGACAGTTGTGGCCATTTCAGGCATGCTAGGGTCAAAGGTAGTGGTGTTTTTATTATCTGATCTATCTTATTTGGGCAGGAAGTTTCTTTATATGTATTAAGTACAGTGTTGTTTGTACTGTGTAGCAGTAATGAGTGTGGGGTTCCAGTACCGTTGGGTTCTCAACCTTTTGAGTTGGGAGTACAGCGTGTATCTTTACTTCCTAGTCAGTTTAGCCTTGCAGATAATATAGTCAGTAATCAGGTTGTTGTGGAAAGCTACCACATGGGCGGGGGGGGGTGTAAGTGGGCACAGCCCTCTCCCATCCAGAAATCATTGAAGTTTCATTTGATACCATTGTTGAAGTGTTCTAGTGGAAAATCAGGTGGCATGACCATGTGGTTGCACTTTTGAGCAGTGGTAGGTTAGATGTCAGGATTAGACTACAAATTGCAGCCTGCGTCAGTAGCATAGATAGAAAAAAAACGTGACTATGGCCCAGGCAACCTGAGTTTTAGTAGCATCTCAGGCGTACTATGGTACAGGCAAGGAAGATAGGCATCCCTGTCTAATGGAGAGGGGCATGCACTGAGGAGCACACATAGTGGAGCAACCATGCAGTGCCTTCTGTGGAAGGGAGGCCAGTACTGCTGACATCAGACCCTTGCAGAAGTGACGGGTGGTTCTTGATTGACACTCATACATCACACACTTGGGTGGCTATCACTCTGCAGATGCGTGATGGTAGAACACAATGAAAAAAATCCTGAATCCTGAACCACTCCAGATGGCTGCATAAATGAAGATCCCTCCTGGCAGACCCTTGTCTCCAGAGGTGGGGGAAGTAATATGCTGATTGGCTGGGAGAGGGCTAATAACTGACTGGCAGCAGGTGCCAGATAAAACAAATGTGTATCTACGTATACAAAGTAGACCCTTTTTTTATATTTGTATTGATAGGTTTTAGATTACTTTAGTAGATTACTGTCTTCCTTTTGCTCTGCCTGCTTGTCCAGCACTTCAAGCAGTCAAGAAAGCTTAATTAATTAATAGTAATGTCCCGCTCCCCCAGTATTGTTGCAAATGGTTTGGAGCTTGTTGGCATCCAGTATAAGAAGCTATGAGAATCTTTTGTAGTTTAAAATAAAAATAATTTTGCTTCTGTGTTGTCTTGTACCTGTAGAGGAACTTTGGATGTCCTGACCAAAGTCGCTGTTGCAGTATTCCAGACAGATGAGTTTTTGCCACTGACATCTGTGTGGGGTACCAAAACCTGAACCTTTCATAAGTTATATGTAGAACGTATGACCTCAGCCCTTGAGCGTAGGGGTACACTAAGTGTATGTATGAGTGTAAATCCCCAGACTTCTCATCACCAGCCCAATCAAAGGTCTTGCATCTGTTGGTCTGATCTTTACATGGACATTTGTACTATACACCTTCACAAATTCAGGTAAGTGCCCTGTTGAGGAGCTTTCCTTCCTTATTTATCCTGTTTCATCACCAGTCCCCTTTTTTCCCCATTTTCTACATGAGGTCGGGGTGTCATGTTAACTATTTCCATCTCTCTTGATTAATGCCACACTCTTGCCTTCTTCGACACTCATACCTGACTGTCATTCTCTCAAAATCCATCCACCTCTTTGTTGGATGTCTTCATTTCCTCTTACCTTCTTCTGTCTGTCCCAAATCATCTTCTGCTTTTCTGCACGTGTGCCTTCCATCACCTATAGCTTTTTTATCTACTGTGCCTTTACTGCCCAGGTTTCTATAACATACAGTAGTACTGCTTGCACCACTGTGTTGTACACCTTAATTTTCAGCTTTGTTAGCATTCTTCTGTCATACACTATGCCTGAAACTCTATGCCAGTTGGCTAAAGCCCCTCTGATTGTAGCTTTGACCTCTTCATTCAGAATTCCCTTCGCCTTAACCACCACTACCGGACACTTGAAGCTATTAACATGTTCCACTATCTTCCCTTCTATCTCAGTTCTCAATTTCTTCTGATTTCCCCAGTTTGCTAAATTGTCACTGTCTTATCTGTACTTAGTTTCATCCCACGTGCCTTAAATTTTGCATTCCATTCCCCCATTGTTTGCTGAAGGTCTTGCTCAGAGTCTGCCTGAAATGCCACATCATCTGCATACAGCAAATTTGTTATGTCCCCTCTGATCTGTTTGCTAATGTAGTCCATTACCAGTATAAACAGCAATGGCCTCGGAGCTAAACCCTGTTGCACATCCAGTCCCATTGGGAACCCCTCTGTGAGAAAGATCACAGCTTGTACTTGAGTCATTGGATCTTTGTACATAGCCTGCACTAATTCTACCAATGTTTGTGGGACTTCAAACCACTACAGGACTGTCTAAATCAGCTTTCTTGGGACCTTGTTATATACTTTCTTCAAATTTAAGAATGACAAGTTGGACTCGTTCCTCATCTCTAGCTTCTTCTTTACTATAGTCTCACTGCAAACATCAGGTCAGTTGTGCTGCATCCTGATCTGAATTAGAACTGTTCATCTCCCATCTTACTTTCTGCTGATGTGCATATCTGTTTATCAATCACCCTATCCACAACTTTTATGCAGTGTGACAGGAGTTTGATACATCTATACAGCTCACACTTGTGGATATCCCCTTTGTTCTTTACAGTGGCACAAGTGTGCTTATTCTCCAGTCATCTGGGATATGCCTTTCTCATCACACTGCTATGAGTATCCTCATGAGAAATTTCTCCATAATCTCACCCAGCATCTTTATCTTATTTACTGTGACCTCATCTGAGGTTGATGCGTTCCCTGACTTCATTTTCCTTAGTGCTATTCTTAATTTTTCTAGGGTGGGCTCCTCTTCTCTCATTATGGGCTGTGTCTGGGGCAGTACAGCTTTTGTGGGGTTTTCTTCATTCAGAACCTACTTTAAGTGCTTCTTCCATCTTTCTTTGATGTCCTGTGGACTACTGAGGAAGTTGTTGGTGGGATCCATTATGAAGGGTGTCTGACTGTCTTCTTTATCTTTCTGTCTTTGCCTTGCAACCTGCTATAGTTTCTTTGTCCCACCTACTGAGTCACTTTCCAGAAGCTACAAGAGTGCCTCTGATGCCCTCTTCTTTTGCTCTTGCAACTCATTTCTTAGGTTCTGTGTTAGCCAACCAGTATTCCTTCCTAGCCTGGTCCATCTTTTCTGTCTACCACTTTTCCTGCACCCCCTTTTTTTTTGATGACTTCCAGAACTTCTCCATTCCAACACCAGCTTTCCTTATGTACCATATTTCCATATCTGCCCCTGCCACTTATCTGTTCTGTAGTCCTCATACATGCTGTTTTGAGGCCCTACCATTCTTCTTCAACTCCATCTATTTCCTCCTCTTCATGGGGTGCTAGAGTCCTGAATAATTCCTTTAACTGTTGTACACTCTCTTTCCACTTAACTTCCAGGTCTTCAGCCTGGTCTCTATTGACAGTAGAGCCTTCTCTGACCATTGCTTGCAGCTGATTGTGGAAACCAGTGGTATATGCTGTGGGCAGACTGTTTCACTTGGGTTAACTTTGCAGTCACTGATTCTACACAAGTGCCCATTCCTTACTAGAGGGAAGTCTACCTGAGTTGCATGTTGACCACTCTTGTATGTGATCTTGTGGCTGTCTCTTTCTGAACCATGTGTTGGCTACTATCAAGCCATTTGCCAGACAGAGAATGGCCTCTCTTCCTTTATTCCTGTTGATCCACTCGTGGACCAAGGCAGTCTTCATATCCTGTTCTGTCTGTCCTGATGTGTGCATTCAAGTCACCCATTATCAACACCAGTTCATGTTGTCCTACTTTATCTAGTAGGTCCTGCAGCTGCTATATGAATGCACTCTTTTTCTCACTGTCACAACTCTGCTGTGGGGCATAGGCTGAGATTCTGAATACTGCTTTATCATAACACTGGAGTCTTGATTGCCATGAGTCTGTCACTAATTTTTGATGATATCCCTCACTGCCTTCTGAAGGCCCTCTCTTACCACAATCTCCACATCATTTCTAGCTTGTTGTCCTCCTAAGTAGTAGACTCTAGATCCCAAGCCAAGTGTTTTTGTTGCACCGCCCTTCCATCTTGTCCTGTTTATCCATTTTACCTGTGATTTTTTTTAGGTGTCAGCTAGGAGGGGAAAATGTGAGTCTGGTAGGTAGATACATTATAAAGGCCTCCATTCCTAGTACCTTTTCTGCTTTGGCACAAAACATGACTAGAAATCTTGTTCCATCTCCCAGCCCTTTGTATCCAAGACTTTGTGCTCCCATTTGTCACCATTAAATATGATCCTAGAGACTCAATGACTAAAGTAGTCACCCCAGTCTAAGATGGTGGATCCCTCTACACCTGACATAATGTTCACTCCAGGAAAAAAAAAACTCAAGCGACCTAGGCCTGATGCTCACTCTGCCCAGCCAAATTCCAAAGGACCAGCTGAAGTTGCAGAACCTGCAATATGTCCAGTTCTCCCTCAAATGCCCTTTAGCATGACCCTGTTGGAGGCTGGTATGGTGTCCGAGGACATGTTTGAAATGACTACTACTGCAGTGGAGGAGGGAGAGAAACCATGGATCATTATCACAGAGGGCCCAGAAGATATCTTTCAGATGTTAGTACTGGAATAGATTCTGGGATCACTGATTGAAGTACTTCAGGGGTTGGAGCCTCCACACTTGGTCCTTGCTAACATCACCCATAAGAAAAAAACAGCAGAAGGTTAAGCTTGCTCCTTCTCTCCAACTTTCTAAGGAGGAGTGAGTTGGACTTTTCTCAGGGCCTTTTCAAGGCCATTATGGCTCTTAAACCTCCTTCCTTTTTGGCTCCTCTGCCACTCCACAGAAGATTATTGTGGAGTTTTCCAATGACGTTGAGGAGGAGGTCTTAGTTTCAGATGATCATTCCTTAGCAGACTGCTCTCTAATTCACTCACCTGGACAAGTGCCCTCAGATGATGAGGACTCCCTCTCCTCCGATTCCCCTGTGGAAGAGGCATATTTCAGATAAACCATTGTAAGTATGATGAAACATTTTCAGTGGTAATCTAAGCAAATCTCTGGTGTCCAGAAAAAATATTGCAGCCTTTTAGAAGCAGGCACCCTAGCCCCTTCCTCTGTCTGTCTCATCCTGGTGGCCTTTCTCGATGCTTTCACATCCATATACTCTGCTGTAGGCTGTCAGCCGTCAGCCCCCCCCCCCCCGAGAGGCCTGCTAAACTCTACAAAATTCCAGATGAATATAGGTTTCTTTTTAAGAGTCCTGTAGCTGATCCTTCAGCCATTTCCTTAACCTCCGACTAACCTTCTAAGCTCTTGCCAAATGCTAATGCCCTGTTCTCAGATAAGGACAGCAGGGTGATGGACAGGTGGGGAAAAAGGTCTATGATTCCTCTACCCTCGCCTTCAGGACCATTAATTATCAGATGCAAATGACCATATGCCTTGTGTCTATACTTAGCAACCTGAATAAGGCTGTTGCTGACATGGTAGCATCAGACTTCAAACAACAGAGTTTGTCTATGGTAACTCAAGCCACTTGGGTAGCTAGGTGTAGCATAAAATGCAGCTATGATGTTGTTGAGGTCTCTTCTAGAGCAGCTGTTATTGGCTCCGTTATTAGATAAAATGCCTGGTTATACAATCAACCTGTCACTGAAGATTATAAGACAAAGCTCCTAGACTCCTTTTTTGACAGGGACTAACTGTTTAGACCACAGGCAGCTAATTTATTCAAGGTCTTGTAACTCTGAAGGACTGCAGACAAATTCTACTTAACGCTGTACCCAGATACCAGAGAAATTACCCTTCCAAGTCCACTTCTTTTGTCAGAAGAGAGGCTAGGCCTTCTCAGAAAAACAATAAGGCACACAGAAAGAGATTTCCAGAAAAAAACTGAAAGGGACCCCAGATGTGGGAGGCCTCCTTTCACAGATCATCAGAGTGGCTATCTTCTCTCCACCCCCATCCCCCTTGGTCCCACCCTTACTACCCTTTCCAAAAGACTCGCTGTTTCTGTTACAAAGTATGTACTCAATATCATCAAATAAGATTACAGAATGACCTGGAAAGAACTCCCTCCCTTCAAAGGTATTTCACTACCTCCCCACATCCAGTTGCATCTTCTCACACTCATCCTACAAGACATACTTTCCCAAGGCATCACAGAGCCAGTTCCTCCTCAGTTTGTATAACAAGGATTCCATTCCAGGCTTTTTGTGGTGCTAAGAAAAGATGGATAGTGGAAACCCATTCTGGACCTTTCTTAGTGCACGAAAAGGAGGACAGTGGAAACCCATGCTGGATCTTTCTTAGCATAACACCTTCCTTAAGGTACCCACTTTCAAAATGCTGTCTCTTCAGAACCTTTCTCCCTTTATTCTTCCACAGGCCTTCATAATATCTTTGGATTTGAAGGACCCATACCTGTATATTCCCATACACAGGTCTTGCATGAAATTTTTGAGGTCTTGTTGTATTGGGTCTTCACATGTTCATTTTTCTGATTTACCCTTCAGGCATTCTACTGCCCCCAGAGTTTTCCCAGAGTGCTTAGTTCAAGTTATAGCCTTTTTAAGACTCAGAGAATAAAAATATTCTCATAACTAGACAAGTTGCAAATCCAGGCTTCATTGCCTCATATACTGTTGCTGTACCTCAAGTTCACCGTCACCCTCTTCATGCAACTGGTGTTCAGTTTACAAGAAAGTCTTTTCTTCAGTCCACTCAAGACCTAGTTTTGTTATGTTGAAGACTAGATACAAAAAACATGCAGCCCTTCCCACCCTTGGAGAAAGCTGTGGAGCCTCGCAACTTACTTCCAAACCCTCTTACCTCTCCAAGCCTACTTGGCAAGGGAGATTCTCAGAGCACTGGATTGCATGGTGGCAACCATACCAATAATTCGACTGGTAAGACTGCATATGAGAAAAATACATTGGTACTTGAAAAATTTATGATCCCAACACTGTCACCCGCTGGTCACGAATCTCTCTCATACTTTGTCTCAGGAGGGAAAGCCTTTGGTGGGTGGCACAGGTGAACCTCAATCCAGCCTGCTCTTCAAGGTGCAGACTGCAAGTCATGAGCTGCACACAGATGCCTCAAAAAAGCTTGGGGGGCATGGACGCAGACTCGCATGGTCCAGGGTTGCTGGCAGCCCAACTTCAACGCAGAACACATCAACCTGAAAGAGAGAAGGCTTCTCATTCAGGACCTACAAGTGTTCTCCCATCTGTGGAAACCAGGACCTCTAGGAGTATTCACAGTCAGCACAACAATAATGTGATATATAAACAAGAAAAGAAAGATCAGGTCTAACCAATTATGCAGACCGGCTCAGATAGCTTGGTACCTGGCCACCAAGGTGAACATGTCCCTTCAACCAGTATACATTTCCTCCCACAACAGTGGCCTGGCAGACTCCCTCAGTAGGTCCATCGAAGACACTATGATTGGATACTCAACAAACAAGTCTTTGTAAATGTTTTCCACATGTGGGGTACCCCACAGACAGAATTAATTGCCTTGGAGAACAACAAACAGCTCCAATAAAATGTGAGGTTCCTGTCATTTTATTTTATTTGTGTGAGCTCATAAAATGAGGTTTGGCATGTTCATCTATTAAAGCACTCCTTTCAGCTATCGCAGCCTGCCTTCTCCGGAATCCTCTTGTTATGTCCAGGCTTGAGGCCAAACAGTTTTTAAAAGGGGTCCTACACTTAAACCATCTGAGAAAGCCTGTGGCTGCACCTTGGGATCTCTGCTGGTTGTTGGAAGAGCTCACTCTGCCTCCCTCTAAGTCAGCATTTTCCTCCACTGCCAAATTCTGCACTTGGAAGTTATTTTATTGGTGGCTTTTGCTTCTGTAAGACTGGTCTCAGTACTCCAGGTGCTCATAGCTACTCCCTCTTCCTTATTTTCCATAAGGAAAGAGTGTCTCTGAGGGTCATTTCCTCTTTCATGCCTAAATCAGGCCATTAACGTGTCTACTTTCTTTCCCAGCCCACAGAACAGGGGTGAGAGTATTCTATAGTCCCTAGCTGTACACACACAGTTCATATTTTACCTGGACAAGACCAAGTCTATTTGAAAATCAGACCAACTTTTGTTTCTTTCTTGAACTTTAACCTGGTCCAGCCAGTACCCAGTCACCAGCTGGATGTCTAGGTCCATTTCCTTTTGCTACGCTTACCATAGGAAATCATTACCATCTTACCTAAAGGCTCATTCTGCTAAAGCAGTGGCCTCTTCTGGAACTTTCTTCATGAGGTAGATTCCAGAATAATCTTGGAAGCAGCTACCTGGTCTTCATGTGCACACATTCACTAAGCACTACAGAGTAGATGCCTTTTTTAAGTCCACTATTGCAGTGTTAAAGTCAGTCCTTTCTGGCCTGTTAGACAGTTCTCACAATTCTCACCCATCCACCTTTTACTTCCTTAAGCTTTGTTAATCACCCATCTGCTTGGAATACTGCAACAGTGTTTCAGTCAGGACGTAGTACAGTTGTGTAAGAACATACCATAATAGTAGATGTCCTACTGATCACGGTTGCAGTATTCCTTCCCACCCAACTTCCCCTTCTTTTCTTTATTATCTTTCCTTTTAGTCTGCTGCCCTGTCTGGCAGCCTTTAGGACTGAGAGGGCTCCTTCTCTTCTCCCACTTTTCCCCACCTAGCTAACTATTTTCTCCCCATATGTCTTCAGGCTGCTGGTTTGGGGATAGTCTGAGGATTTACACTCATACGTCCACTTATATCCCTTGTGCTAAGGAGCTAAGGTTATACATTGGATGTATGGCTCATAGAATGTTTAGGCTTTGGTACCCTGGCTGGACATCACTGCCAAACGACCATCTGTTTGGAATACTGCAGCAGTGATCAGTGGAACATCTTCCTTTATAGTAAGTTGTTATGGAACTGTACTTTATCACTTACAGTTCTTGACTTCTAATTTCATATTCTGTTTCCTGATTTATTTTACATGTTGTCTTCATTTGGCATAATGCAGCATTTGTGTTTCTTACTAAAACTTTTAACTAACCTTTCCATTAATGTTACTCTGTTGATTCTTGTCTTTTTATGCATAGTTCTCAGCAAATCAGGGACAAATCCAGAAATAATCATGAGTAATCAGAGACATTTTTAAAATATTTGTATTATTAACTTTAGACAGTAACAGAATAATAGAATGTGAATTAATGTATATTTTCTGAAGTAAAAGAAGTCTATAACTAATTATTCACCACATTTTCTCCAAAAGTCACAAATTTTAGGAGGGATTGAGAGGGCCAGAGAAAATGTGAGCCAAAAATCAGGGTCATTTGAGAGATATGATGTTATGCTCCATATAATACTTTTCTTCCTTTTACTTTCAGGTTTGTATTGTGCCAGAATTTGTTACTTGGAGGTTTAAACAATGGCTCTAGGTGATTTGGTCGCAATGACTAATATTGATGTGACACTTTAACCTTATATAAAAATAAGGAAAAAGGGGGTTTCATGAAGAAGACTTTCACTTTTCTTTTGAGAATAGCTTAGTTTCTTGTTTTTATTCCAGAGGTCAGCCTACTTTTATGATTTTATATTAACATTCCATTAATGTTTCTTTTTGTATATAATCAGTTGTATTACCTTTTGACTTCACAGTGGAATCTCTGATATATTTTTTATACACTTGTTACATCCTACTGATATTTTTCTTTTATGTATTTAGTTACGACGACTAAATAATTTTAAAGACTCCTAATGATTAATGATTTTTCATTACTTTATTTAAATGCATTGTAGTTGCCAACTAATTTGTCATTTGTTATTTTTACACTAGTGTTTTGGAAAACATTTTTCCTCTGGCCCAGGTCAAGGGTAAAATTGATCTATTTTATAAGAGTGCTTTAGCTCAATTGTTTAATAAAGATGTTCTGTTTTTTTATCTCCTATCTAGAAACCTGTGCTTGAAATATGATTTTATTTGTTTTCTTATGTTTCTGTCCTAAGTGTAAATGCATAATTTTGTATTTTTCCTATTTTATGGTGGTACTGTTGTCACATTGTCATTCCTGCATGTTTTAGTATTTTGTGTGTGAGAAAAAAAAAACACAAAAAAAGTCCAAACCCTGTTGGTAAGTAACTTTTTTGTGTTTGTGTGATGTACTTTTTTTTGGTTATCACATGAATACTGATGAGTAATACATTACATCAGTCACAGACATTCTACAGGATTTGTCAGATCAAAGTGGCTTGGTATATATGTTGCCAAAATCAAAGCAAACTTGTATGCAGACGAATAAAACTTCATAATTGCGTTCATAGGTATATGTTAGGCTAACAGCCACAAGGACTCTTACAAGCCTAACCAAATGTATCTAGAAAGTTTTTTTTGTGCTCTAGGGAGTATTTTTTGTGAATATATTTTAATGGTTATATGTAAGTTAGAGCATGGTTGGTCGAGCGTTTACAGACTACTTCTGTCCATTAGAGATGTAGGTGCCAGACTAGGAGTGAATTTCTGATTTCCCATCCATTGGTCCAGTTTATGCTTGAAGATGGTTAGGGAAGTATTCTGCTTTCCCTGGCTGGGAAGCCTGTTCCAGAGAAGGGGTGCTCTCTGAGACACATACCTCCTCCTCCATCAAGTCTTATTTTAGTCACAGACATGTTTTAAGTATCTGGACTGGATAGATCTGATGCTGTTCATTTTGCAGATATGCAGAAGGTACATCAGAGTGGGATCCAAGGATGCCTTGTATGCCAGATAGATCCCCTTTGACTGTCTGTAGAAGGTAGAGTGTAAGGAATAAGGCTTTGAGGCAATCCTCATGGGATATGTTATTTATGCTCTGTATTCTTTTTGTGAGGAACCTCTCTAGACTTTCCAGTTGTTGCATATGCTTTGTCAGGTACATACTGAAGGGGTCATTGTACTCCATGATGGGTCTGATGAGTGCTGAATAAAATAGAACAGTGATTTCATTGGACCTGGATACCATACCCTTGTTTATAAGTTCCACAGTATAGAATGATTTCATTAGTATCTTAGAAATACGTTGGTAAAAACCCAAGTTATTGTCTACATATCTCCCCAGATCCCCAACTGTTGGGTCTACTCTTAGGAGTGTGTTGCTAGTACAGTAGTTTCCTGAGATAACTGATTTTCCAAAGTGTAGTATGAAGCACTTCATGGCATTGAGTTTTAAACAATAGTTCTGATGCCATTAATTTGTCTGTGTTAGTCCTTCCTGGAGGATGTTAGTGTCTTGGGGGATTCTTTGACTGCTCCTAGTTTGCAGTCATCAACAGACTTGGTCGGCCAGACACACTTAACTTTGGCCTTGACTTCTGAGAAGTAGATGTCGAAAAGGAGCGGACCAACACAGAACCTTAAGGGATTTTGCTAGTGACTGGTCTCTTTGCTGAGGTGGACTCTCCTGTCGTAACTTTTTGGGTCCTGACCAGGAACCAGCTGGCTATTCATTATGTAATGTATGGATTTATGCCTAACCCCGTGCGTTTGTTTACAATACTGGAGTGGGGTATTGTGTCAAATGCAGTTGGTCAGATCAAGGTAGGCAGTATGCACTATTTTGCCCTAATACATTGCCTTGGTGGCCTTCTCAAAGAAGTCTTATCAGGTTAAATGGGTATGATCTTCCCTTGACAAAAATTAAATGGGTTGAAGCCAGTGATTAAAGATTTCCTATGTCATTGTTTATCATTTCCATGATAATTCTTTCCACTGCTTTGCATATGAGACCAGTCAGAGTTATTGGTCTGTAGGTTTTGGGATCAGTAGATGGCCTGCCTTTGTACTGTGGGATGACAGTTGCAGTTTTCCATTCATTTGGCATAAAGCCTGCCTGAAGGCTGTGGGTGAAAAGTGACTCCAGTGGTCCTGATAAGTCGTGTTTCATGCCATTTAAGAGGCATCCTGGATACTATCAGGTCCATCAGTACAGTGCAGTGTTCTTGGTCTTGGAGAGTGCATTTTGGACTTGTAGAGCTGAATTTGTTGGCCAGTAGATTTGCTATATATTCCGGCTCCGTTTACAGTTAGTTCTGAACATTGTTGTACACTGCCTTTGAGGTTGCAGACATAGCTAAAGAAAGCATTATGGCTGTCCTTGGCATGGGTAGCAATTCTTATCACAAACTTGGCATTGGCAAAATTGAATTGTCCTCTGAGTTATTTGTTTAGATTGATGTGGGAGTTTTTTTTCCTATTGGGGATTGCATTTTCTAACTTTTGCCATCATGGCTTTCTTCCTGTTGTTGTACATCCTATTTATTTTAGGATTCAACCAGGATGGCTTGTTTTTTTAGTTAGTTCTGAGCTTATTCTTGGTTAGCACAACTACCTCAATGCTTCTATTAACATAATTGTACAGAGTTTCTGTGAAAAATTCCACATTGGCAGTTGTGTTCTTAGTATTTGGTGGGGCTTGAATTGTTGCCAGGTTATCACTTAGTAATAGGAAATTTGCCTACAAATAGTTCCTAACAGCTACAGGTTTAGCTGGGGTTATGGATTTTATTTTATTTCAAAGAAGACTGTTGTATGATCTGAACTTACCAGAGAGGAAATTACATTAGGGGAGTGCAGCATTTTGTCATGTTTGTGAAGACCAGGTCTAGAATGTTTGCTCCCCTAGTGGAAATGTGGACCACCTGATCCAGGTTGTTTATGTTAACAAACATAAAAAAAAATCTTTGGGCCTGCCCATTAAGGGTCGTGTACGAATCTCAGTTGTAGTGGGGACTAACTACCCCACTACAAGCTGAGATTCGCTTGTAGTGGGGTAGTTAGTCAACCGCGGTGGTGGTGCTGTAGTAGCATTGTCGTCTCACAGTAAGATGCTGTCCGGTTTGATTCTCAGCTAGGTTGTGCATCAGGGCAGGTAACTCGGCACGTAAAAGTCAACTACCAATTATTAGTGGACCGGAGTTCTGCTGTGGCGACCCCTAACCGGGAAAAGCTGAAAGACGCAACAAAAAAGTGGGGTAGTTAGTCACCTATGAATGTGGTGTTATGTTGAATGGTGAGTGTCTGCAATATATCTAAGTATGAGTTATGGGTTTCCTGGGTCATAGAGGGGAACCTGTAGCTGACAAGGATATGGTATGGGCCTTCAACTACAGTAATTTAGACACAGAGAAACCCAAATGCATCATCATGCTTGACCAGTCTTGAGGTGAGCTTGTTTTTGATGAGTATTGAGACACCTCCGTCTTTAATCCCTGCCTGTTCAGTAGCTGGCCTAAATGTGTGGAAGGCTTTGTAGCCCTGTACTGCCAGGATTCTCTCTCTGGCTCTAAACCATGTCTCTGTAACTGCACAAATGGCTACAGTCTCCAGTAAACAGTGCTTAGAGGGAGAGGAGTGCAGTTAAGTATGTTTGATAAATGAACCTGTTCATTATAGGGCTGTGTACGGTAATCTCATTTACCCATCACATGACTTTGTATAGGGGTGTGTATGCTTCTGGCGTTTATACAAGTATGTATGGTGTACTTTCTGTACATTATGTGTCTGCATACTTTATTTATACCTGGGTGTATTATGACTCTGTATGGTATATGCACTTAGTCATCATACAGTTGTGGAATACGTTCCATGACTGCACATGGTTGTGCCTACCCAGTCATTGCACAAATATGTATGTATACAGACTTGGCCTTTACATGATTACTAGCAGTATCCGTACTATATGGTTTTGTGGCTGGTCTCCCCCTTGGGTGTGCCAGAACTGATACTGTGTTAAGACTGCTGCATTGAGCAATAACACCTTTATGTTTCCTGTGACTGTTTTTTCTATGTTGGAAGGTTTGTCAGATTTTGCATTGCCTAAATTAGGCACTGTTGGGGAGGATAATACATTAGCTAATATTTGAAACCCTAGAGGGGACAGATGCAGACCATCCTTGGCAAAGCAATGTGGTCTGTTGGACCAGAAGTAGCCAGGAATGATAGTGAGTTAAGGGAGGAAGGAGGAGGGTGATCACCTTATTTTCCTGAGTAGGCAGCGGGGTTATGCATATGGTCTATCAGAAATACTGTAGGAATGCACACACAGATGAAGTAACAGTATCTGCTAGTAACTGAAGGAGTGAATGGCTATGAAGTCCTTTGACATTCTTGTAGTACAGTTTAGTATTTTACTTAGGAGAGGGTTTTGCATAAGTGTGCATTCCTAACATTTGATTGAGAAATAGGGCAGCAGCTCCCACACACCTTTGTCCATTGCATCTCTGTTTTACTAGACAGTAGTTTTGTTTAAGTGCACTTTGGGCTTTATTAATCTGAAAAGGATAAAGATGTGTGTATGAATGTGCATATAGTAATAATTCAAACATCATTTCTATTATGAATTGCAGCATATTGATGTGCTAAAGCTGTAATCATTTGTCTTTTAGAGGAATGTCAATAATTTGTGTTTCATAACTCTAGGGCCATGCAACGTCATTCTTTGGACCTACATTGCCAGCACTGGATCGTTATTCTTCTTTCCAAGTCCATAGTAGTGATGACATCCGTCAAATACAGAGCCTTGAAAATGGCATTATGTTTTTAGCTAAAAATAATCTGAAATGTTGTACCAGAGGTGGGCTAACAATGTTCGATTACCCGTAAGTCCATTTCTTTTATTTTTAATTAATGTTAAAAGCATAAGACTTGCTTAGTATAATTGAATATTCTCTTGTATGGCTCACCTCATGTACACTCCTTTACTTTTACACAACAGTACCTAGCCTTCGCCAACATTTGCTCCAGCCAATTTCTTCACCAAACAGGTGTAACTCTTTATTACAGTGCCTTGCTTCTGTTTCTTTTTGCACAGTTAGTTTGATGCTACCTTTGTTACTCTTCCTCTTGGTAGAACTTGAAAAACATCCAGTGCAGTTAAGTTTGTTTGATAACTGCACCTATTCATTATATGGCTGTGTATGGTGTACCCATTTACCTGTCACATGACTTTGTATAGGGGTGTGTATGCTTCTGGCTTTTACACAAATATGTATGGTGTACTGGCTGTACATTATGTGACTGTATACATTATTTATACATGGGTGTATTGTGACTCTGTATGGTATATGCACTTAGTCATCACACAGTTGTGGAATATGTTCCATGACTGCACATGGTTGTGCCTACCCAGTCATTGCACAAATATGTATGTGTACAGACTTGGCCTTTACATGATTACTAGCAATATTCTTACTATGCATTGTTGTGGCAGGTTTCCCCCTTGGGTGTGCCAGAATTGATGCTGTGTAAATAATATTGCAAATAGTATTATGCTGGATTCATTAAATAAAAAGTCTTAAATAGTATAAGTATTGCTGTGCAGCCAGACAATGTGTTGTCATTTAAAGAAAAGATAGAAACGTGTCTCTCAAGTAAAGAAGTCTCTTTAAACAGTTGGTAACAAGCAGTTACCTAGTTTAATGTATAAAAAGGTTGGTTGTTACCATGCAGATCAGAGAAGTTTGCCTCTATCTGCAACAGGAGATTTGTGCCTGAAGAAGTGGTTTTGGGAAGCATATTGTGGAAGAGAGAAGAGACATCCTGAAGGAACCTGAGACAATATGTAAATGTTTTGCTGAAGAATCCATCCAGGAGGAAGCCACCTGAACTTATTGTGGGACTAAACCTAAACTGGTATGAGAGACTACAGTGTTCATGTTACATTATTTCATCTCCTGAAGAAGAGTGAACTTGCACCACTGAACTGTTTTGCTTTTTAACAAAAAGAAACATTACTTTATAGAAAAGGGCCTCTGCTGCCTTGTTTTGATACATATTGGCATGTGCCCTGATCGAAATTGGCAGACAATCCCATGTATCAATAAAGAAATTGAGTTTACCTTTCACTGCATGAAATTTGAGCAGAAATTGTCCCAACTGAAGGGACATCAGTATCATGTTGTTGACTAGGATATTTGAATGTGAGATGCATTTGTGCTGTGTCAAAATGACAACAATAGAATAATTGCTGCTATAGCAGTGAATTTGGTGGGGTGGCTTAGTCCATGGCCATGTCAAAGACGATTCTACTTCGTAAACTATTAACTTGAGAGAGCAAGCTCGTAGCATGCCTTATTGCCTTTGAGTGGTATACCCACTAGAAGTGATGCAACTGGAGTAATATCAAATCCTCTCAGCCCAAAACTGGTGAACCGGTAAGGGCTGCAATGGACATGGAAAGCACTGAATAATAAGATTGCAAAAAGGTTAATGAAAAGCACCCTTGGCCTAAGGATATACTTAAACTGTGGATCCAATGTTGTCGATTTTCATCACATTCAACGTATGGCTTGTCAGATCCGACAAGATCTGGCCTCCGCACCAGTTTCAAGGATTCCACAGTTCCAGGGCTCTGACTCCTCCCCTACCCATTATAAGGTTTATTGTTAGTTTATAGACATAGTTTGTAGTATTGAAATTAAAGGTGTTTTCTTGTTACAGCTCTTATAGTTATAATTTTATTCTTGGGTCTCCTAGTGTGTGTTTGTGTGTCTATTTTTTTTTCTAATGTAGGATTTTTGATCAAAAGTGTGTTGTTAAGCTGCATGACTTTCTTAAATGGTAGACTCTCAAGGATTTAAGAAATATTCTGAGTGTGGGCATAAGCCCCCCCCCCCTTAAGACCCCCACTTTTCTTGTTTTTTACTCTTTGGTCACTGCCTATTTAAATAATTTACTGCCAGTCATATGCCTCCTTCATCTATAGGGCTTTACAAATGGGCCATGAGAAACTCCTTTTTAAGGGCATCTCCATCCACAGATAGGGTCCTCTTTAGTGGGATCTTCTGCTTCTCCAGTTAAGATGACAGATAGGTTCAAATCAAGAGAAAGAAGAAGTAAAAGAAAGACAAGCAAAAAGGAAAAGAAAAGGATAAGGAAACCAGACAAGTCTCCTGGTGTACCCAAAAAGTTTCTGTGGCCCCAACAGTGCAGTCTGTCCCAATCCACAATTCACCTGTAGGTCGGACTCAACAGCTTTCCAGAACTGTTCTGTATTTCCTTGGCCCTGGTTCTCACCGGAACCGGTGAGAACCAAGATTGCATTCTCCAATCCTTCAGGAAAGAAGGTATTATCAGACCATCATTGGTGGCATCCTCTGCTTGGTCATCTCAGGGCCTAACAGAATATGACATCTACAGGATGGTATCAATCAACAGAAACAACACCAGAATAGCAATAACCAAACGGTCAACTACCGTCAGCTATGTTTATATAAGCTAGCGAGAGAAGCACAGCTGGGACTAAAATAACGCTTGAAATTACTTTAATAGTAATGAACATATCTAAATAAAAACGAACAACTGAGTTAAGCGCTTTCATCTGGTACAATGCAGACTTCATCAGAACAGTTACAATGTATCAGTACACTCCATTTAAAAACTATTTGGCGCCAAAAATGCGCTTCACTATTTAAAGTACTAGTGCCTACATTGTTCTTATATAAACCCTTTTAAAAAAATGAATAGCCTTCGCTCAATATGTTTCAATACATAAATAATTGACAATGTTTGATAATAAATATAATACATCTAAATGATCTAAATTCATAAATATGCATATAATAAAACTATTAGTAAAAACTGCTTAAACATGCTACCATAATCAATACATACTAAATAAGAATTAATGAAACATAAAAAATTTATTAAAAATGAATTTTAACAATCGTATACTATTGCAGTTTGTACTATATTATCCACAACTATTTACATAAACTGTGGTATATATATATAATTATTTCAGCTCCAGAAATGGTTTTATAGATGTATAATCATTTAACCCGGGTTCCCTGGTTGCATCAGTACGAATTTGCCAAACTGTCTCCCTTTTACTTAAAATTACCTCCCTAGGTACTAGGATATACCTGATCAATAATAGAAAATTTAAAACTATGTGCTCCATTTTGTTTTTTTATGTGCCTATAAAGTGCATTCTTAGTGTCTTCTGTCCTTATTTTATATAAATGGTCATATATACGTTTACGGAACTGTCTCTCTGTTTTTCCTATATAAAACGCAGGACATATTTCACATTTGGCCAAGTAAATGATATTTCTCGTGTTGCAATTCCCCCTCTTAAATTTTATATATGTCTTGTTTATGTCATCCAACCTATATCCTTCACTTTGGTTGAGGACAAAGCACTGGTTACAAGACCCACATCTCCTAGTTGGTCCATTCTTATTAATATTCAGTATGTCACCAGACCCATGTTGTAGGTATTTATTAATATTCTTACCCATCTTATGTACGAAGCCAGGTCTCAAACCCACAATATTTTTTACCTCGTCATCAATAATTAATGAATTCCAATGTCTTATAGTAATATTTTTAATTTCATTAATATATGGGGAATACATCAAAACACATACTCTATTAAATTAATTAGTATCCATATTGTCCTTATTCACATTAATATTACTATTTTCTATACCCAAAATAGGGGGATACTTTTTACCCCACTCATTCCGAACATACCTGGATACATCTTCTAATAACCATCTGGGGTAACCCCTGTTGGCAAACATAGAGGTGATGAATACCAACTCCTTTTCTATCACCTCAAAATTTGACGTCATTCATGCCACCCTAATGCATTGCCCTTTAAAAATATTCTTCAATATATGCTTAGGATGGTTGCTGGAATATTGTAAATATCCATTAGAGAATGTATCTTTACGATAAATTTCAGATTGAAATCCATTCTTAGTATGTCTTATGTATGTATCCAAGTAAGATATCCCTTCCATACTAATATTATATGTAAACTTCAAAAACTCACTTGTCTGATTAATACATTCAATGAACTCTTTTATAGCCTCTCCTGGTCCATTCCATAAGATAAACATATCATCCAGGAATCTACTATAATAAGATATATATTTATAATACCCACTCTTAAATAGATATTTATTTTCCCACTCCAACACAACCAAATTTGCAAAAATGGGGGCACATGAGGCCCCCATTGCAACACCTCTAGTGTGTTTGTAGTATTCCCCTTCAAAATATATGAAACTTCGTATATGCATGTACTTCGATTAAAGAACAGCCAGCACACCGAAACACTATGAATAATTTAAGTGCTACATCTGATAATGAGCTTACATTTGATTTTTTGTTGTTTAAAGTTGATGACGAGTTGGAACAAAATGGTGCTCGTCCTAAACGTCAGTTGCCAGTGAAAACTTATGCTGCGACGACCAAATCAAAGCCTTATGTTGATAAAGGTAATGTTTATAATTCATCAAGTCCAAAAGACGATTTAGTACCAGTTACTAGTAATGACAAGGAAGCTAACAAACTTGACAATTTTTTGTTATATGACTTTGAATTTTCTACAAGTTGTGCCTATAGTAAAAGTGCTTCACAGGAAAGAAGAAAACGTGCAAATTATGGAACATTGAAGGACAGGATTTTTCTTATGGGTAAACAGTTATTAAATGTCAAGAGCATAAAAATAGACAATGCATATTTAATGAAATGTATTTCCCTGAGTATTGTACCCATGGGGTTAAGATTTTTTTAAGTTACCGATGGGTGTTAATTTGGACAATGACACCAAAGTTGAATTTAATACCTTATTCAACACTTGTGGTATTAATTACATGAGATTATTAATTAAGAAAAACGATGAAAAATTGAGTAAAATGGTAATGGAGTTGGAGAGGTTGAATAAGGATATAATGGGTGATTTACTTTTTCTGCAATGGTGAGATTTGTATAATAAACAATTCACACTAGCAGATAGTGAAGCGGGGAAAATATATGAGAGAAAAAATAAAACGATACTACGTGACATTGAACAATGTAAGGAGAATAAGGCATACATATGGAAATATGCGTATAATACATATGATATCTTTTCTTGTACTCCTGGTTAGGATACACCACCTCACTCCACCCTACTGGGCTGCCTATGCAGTAGTGCTGCTGCTTCACTCACCCCCTTGTACTCCACTCTTGAATGGTTCTGCTCTACCTCCCGAACATACTGACTACCTCCTGCAAAAGCTCAGTCGGCTTACCTGGACTTTCTCTACCCAATAGTCTGGGCTTACCTGAAACAGAACCCCTGTGTGGAACCCCTAAACTGTTTTTCAGTACATGTATGTAGCCTTCTGCCTAACTCAAACATCTAAACTTCTATATTTTTGTAAACTGGTCCCTCAGTGTGTGCGTCTCAGCAGCCTACCGCAGTCCACAACAACTCCCCTCTCACTGGTATTTAGTGACCTCCGTCCTCCTATCCTTTTCTGTACCCCTTTGAAGACTTACCCTTTATCTCCGTTTACTGTCTGTTTTTTCCTTCACTTTAGAGTCTTGTCCTTTTGCTCTATCCTACTCCCCATCCCCTCTGCCTGTCATTCCTCCTTTCTCCACTAGGTGTCAACACCATCCCACCTTCTGCCTGCTCCTACTCTATTAATTTTATAAACAACTTTTCCTCTAAATACTTCAAAGGCCAAACCTCCCATAACTCTACTCCACCTTCCCTACCTTATATCTTTCGAGTGCTGCTCAAACTCTACTCATTTTTCCACCCAGTGTTACTGTACCTCTACCTACTCACCTCTGCTCCAACCTGCAGTGGCTGATACTTTTTCAGCTGGACTCTTCTGCCCTGTTGCTCCACTCCTCCTCGATCCTTCCTTTCCCATCTCTCCCCCCTAGCAAACTCCCAGCATGCCCCTTCTACCTCATTTATCCCCTCTCCCTCTGCTTACCACCTCCCCTGAGTTTACTTCTAGACGCCACTACCTTTTTGGCGTCTCTTTTCTTGTACTCCTGGTTAGGATACACCACCTCACTCCCCCCTACTGGCCTGCCTATGCGGTAGTGCTGCTGCTTCACTCACCTCCTTGGCACGTTTCATTTTGTGTAGAAAGAAACTGTTAATTTTCTGCTCTGATGTTTGTAATGTTTTTGGCTTTTATCTGCCAGTCTGACTAATGCCTGTTAAATGCGTTCCGAACATTGCTAATTAAATGTGTTTATTTTGTACAGATACTCCAATACTTTATAAATGTATTCTTATTAGTTTTCCGACTAAGTGTTGCCTAATGCTTATCTAAAAGCGTTTTACTCTGAACATATGCTTTGCTTTAAAAAATGATACGTAAATTGCTTTAGCTAAATGTGTTTATGTGTTTATTTGTGCAAACGCTCTGATGCTGTAGTAATGGTTTAACTACTAGTGTATTAATTGCCTATTTTTAATACATGTACTTTGAACTGCTTTCTGTGCTTGTACCAAGCTCTACTGGGATAAACGGGTGCCGTTTCTTTACCCCCCTGGCTTTCTACTACGTCGTAGCTGTTTTTTATATTTATGTTGAGTCCTTAAATTAGTGCCTTAGTCTTTTACTTATCAGCGACCAATCTGCGAGTGATGCAGGGACCTCTAAATTGCAAAGATTAATTTTATATTTGCCTCAGACACAGACACTTAAGTTGTTAGTGCCTAAGGAATCTGCAAAGCTTAATGCCTAGGGGGTCTGCATGCTCTGTGAATGCTGCAGGAGCCCGTACACCTAAATTTCCATTGTAAAGCCTGCCACAAAACGGCTATTAGTGCCTAAGGAGTCTGCGAGCTCAGTGAGCAAAGCTGGAGCTTCGAATTTGTAAGTTTATTTCTTAGTTAAGTGCCTAAGGGTTCTGTGAGCTCTGTGAATGCTGCAGGAGCTCCAACACTTTAATTTCTATTTGTCTGCGAGCTCTGCGAATGCTGCAGGAGCCCGTACACTTAAATTGCCATTGTAATGTCTGCCACAAACACAGCTATTAGTGCCTAAGGGGTCTGTGAGCTCAGCGAGCGTAGCAGGAGCTTTGAATTTGTATGTGTACTTCGTAGTTAAGTGCCTATGGGGTCTGCGAGCTCTGCGAATGCTGCAAGAGCTCCTACACTTTAATCACTATTTGTCTGCGAGCTCTGCGAAGGCTGCAGGAGCATATACACTGTAAGTTCTATCTGTTACTTGGCCACAAAACTCGGCTGTTTAGTGCCTAAGGGGTCGGCAAGCTCAGCGTGCGTAGCAGAAGCTTCTGAATTTGTATATTTTACCTCGTTTCACCACAGACTCAAATGCTTAGACTATTAGTTCCTAAGGGGTCTGCGAGCTCTGCGACTGCTGCAGGAGCTTCCACATTTCAATTTCAGTTTTATTTTTCGCCACTGACTCCAATTCCCGCCCATATGTTATTTTGTAATAATTACACAATACCTTTTTCTCCCCAATTAGCTACTAATTCCATTACCTATCCTCCTTTTAAATAGCTGAATATTACTTATTTCTCTTGGTTCTAACAAACAGCTAGTCCTTTTGTTACTTAATTAATTTACACAATACCTATTCTCCCCATTTCGTAGTTAATTATTCTCCTCAGTTAGCTAATATTTACTTACCTAGCCTCTTATTAAATAGCTGTATTCACACAATGCCTAGCCACTATTAAGCCACAAGCCTGACTGGTTGCCAGGGATTTTTTCCCTCTTTAACTCCCTAAAACAAATGTTTGTTCTTCTCTAGTGCATGATTCTCCCTGCCTTGATAGTATAAATATATGTAAAGCTTGCCAGGGATATATATATAAAACCTGCCAGGAATTTTTTCCCTCTTTAACTCCCTAACAAATGTTTGTTCTTCTTCAATGCATGATTCTCCTTGCTTTGATAGTATCAAAATATAAATATACCTCATATGTAAAGTGCCTAGCCATTATCTTGCATATCTGTAGAAGTACAATGCGTTTATAATTTTGCTTCAAACATATCTGTTTGCCCGACACTGATACTGCATTATTACTACTACATTTTTCTGCTGAACGGCATAACTGTTATTTGACTCTGATTTATACTGAATGATAGTGGCATACATAAGGTTCTTTCTCTGCTACATTGTCTCCCTGCTCTCTCTTGCTTCATCTTTACCTTCCATTTTTTTCCAACTCTCCCTCAAACATACTCTTCTTCTAGATAAATCCTCATTGTCTTCAATACTTCCCTCTAAATCCCTCTACTTCTGCACTAACTCCTACTGTCTATTACTATATTCCTCCTCTTCCTTCTCTCCCTACTTCTCACTTTGGCCTCTTCCTCTCTCCCCCCTAATACTTACGTTTGTTTGTTTTCTTTTTCTCTTTACAGTACTCCACTCTTGAATGGTCCTGCTCTACCTCCCGAACATACGGACTACCTCCTGCAAAAACTCAGTCGACTTGCCTGGACTTTCTTTATCCAATAGTCTGGGCTTACCTGAAACAGAACCTCTGTGTGGAACCCCTAAACTGTTTTTCAGTACATGTATGTAGCCTTCTACCTAACTCAAACATCTAAACTTCTGTATTTTTGTAAACTGGTCCCTCAGTGTGTGCGACTCAGAAGCCTACCGCAGTCCACAACAACTCCCCTCTCACTGGTATTTAGTGACCTCTGTCCTCCTATCCTTTTCTGTACCCCTTTATCTCCGTTTACTGTCTATTTTTTCCTTCACCTTAGAGCCTTGTCCTTTTGCTCTATCCTACTCCCCATCCCCTCTGCCTGTCATTCCTCCTTTCTCCACTAGGTGTCAGCACCATCCCGCCTTCTGCCTGCTCCTACTCCTATTAATTTTATAAACAACTTTTCCTCTAAATACTTCAAAGGCCAAACCTCCCATAACTCTACTCCACCTTCCCTACCTTATATCTTTCGAGTGCTGCTCAAACTCTACTCATTTTACCACCCAGTCTTACTGTACCTCTACCTACTCACCTCTGCTCCAACCTGCAGTGGCTGATACTTTTTCAGCTGGACTCTTCTGCCCTGTTGCTCCATCCCGCTCCGTTCGCCCTACGGGCTCACTCCGCTCCCCTACCCTGCCCCCAATTCTCACTCACCCCCAGTACTCCTACATTTATTGCCATCCCATCCCATACTCCCTCCCTCTGACATCAACCAATCCCCTCACAAGTATACTCCTCCCATTCTCCTCCAGAACCACCCCCCCTCCAGCAACCACACCTCATAAATCAATTCTCCTCCCCACCCACCGACCTTACCTAACTTTGTCTAACCACAAATTCTTTCACACCTCTAATCAAACTACTTTCTAAGATGCTCTATATTTTCCTACTACAATCCCTGCCCCTACAATACTCCTCCTGCTCATTCTTCTCCCTCTCTACCATACCACCTCCTATACCAACCTTTACCTAAACCCTCCACATCAACCACCACCTCCCTACCCTTCTCTTCATTTCCACAATATCTCTCCTTCTTTAACTCCCTTTCACCCCACCTTGCTCTCAACATTAAAACTCTTCCAAATCCCCACCAAATACTACAAACCTAAACCCACCACCTTCCATCCATTCCTAAGCAAACACACTCCTAACAAACTTACTCACCTTCTCTCCTACCTCAACTTAGCAGGCGACATTCATCCCAACCCCGGACCAAACATTTCACAAACAAATAACCTTAGCTCCAACAACAAACCAAACTGTAAATACCTCAAATTCCTCACCATCAACACCCAAAGTTTAGCTAATAAAATTACCCTCTTTCATGCCCGGCTTAACCATAATTCTCCTGACATATTAGCCATCTCAGAAACCTGGTTAAAATCACACATAACTGACACCGAATTCCTTCCCCCGGCTTTCATTCTCTCCGATCTGACTGCCTAAATAAAAGAGGTGGTGGAGTAGCACTAATCTACTCCAATTACTTATCCATCACTCCCTTCCCAAATCCTATCCCTTCCTTTAATAACACTGAACTAGTATCTGGCATTCTAAAATGAAATGACCATAAAAGTATCTGCATCACCTCCCTTTACATTCCTCCTGGTAACAACACCAAAACCTTGGAAGATATCCTCTCTTGGACCTCCTCAAACATTAACTATGAAACCTATATAATGGGAAATGTAAATATTGACTGGCAAAAAATCAGTAACCATAATCCCACCATATCTATCAATCTCTTCAACTATACTCAACTTATTAATTCTACCACCAGGCCCAACAAAACTAACCTCACAGGATCCATCCTAGACTGGATTCTGGTGTCTCACCCTAACAGAACCACTACATCTGGTGTCACCCCTGACCCACTAGGAGACCACCTCCCTGCCTTCACCCACAGAACCACTTCCTCTTTCTCCCACAAACTCTTATATACACGCAATTTAACTAACTTTAACCCTTCCACCTTCTTGGACTCCCTCAAAAACACCAACTGGAACCCACTAAAAACCCTACCCCTAGACGAAGCCATTGACTTCTTCAACTCCAAATTCCTTACTGTCCTAAACTCCCTAGCTCCAATACGAACAAAAAGAGTTAAAGCCAAGACTGCTCCTTGGCTAACTAAAGAAACCAAAAAAAGTCATGCAACAAAGAGATAAATCCTGGAAAAGCTATCTACATCATAAACAACTTGAATTCCTACTTAAATACAAACAGCTACGAAACCTACCCAAAAAACAAGTCATAATAGATAAAAAGTCCTACTACAACCATCTACAAATAAATCATGCAGTAAACCCTAAACAATTCTGGAATTCCATTAACTCTGTCCTTAAGCCTGGTACAACTAACAACCCCTGCCCTGACACTAGCAAATCTGACCAAGACATTGCCAAACTATTCAATACCTTCTTCACCTCTTCTATTGCTGATCTAACCAAAACCTTCCCCAACAACATTCCCCCCCCCCCGCCCAAGTTTCCCATGCCTCAACTCCTTCAACTCCTATCTTTGAACTTAAACCTGTGTCTACCTTCCTTATAAAAAAACTTCTCTCCAAACTCAAACCCTGCACCAATGCCCCTGACAACATCCCCTCCTCCTTCTTAAAAACAGCCTCTGACAGTATTGCACTCCCTATCAGCATCCTGATAAATAGATCAATGCTCGAGTCCTATGTACCCAAACTATGGCACTCTCCTTTTATTCTTCCACTCCATAAAGGTGGCAAAAACTGTAGCTTCTCCAACTTCCGCCCCATAGCCATCCTCTCACCCGTCTCCAAAATTCTTGAAAAATGCATTCACCTGCAACTCATGCCATTCCTTACCAAACACCAGCTGCTCTCTCCTACCCAACACGGCTTCCGCCCCGGACATAATACCAACACAGCCCTTCTCTCCTTTTTACACTCTGTCAATTCAGCTCGAGACTCAGGCAACTTAGTTTCATCTGTTCTCTTAGACTTATCTAAAGCTTTCGATACCATCTCCCACTCTCATCTACTAAATCATATATCTAACCTCAACATCTCCCCAAAAACTCTATCCTGGTTCTCCAGCTACCTCTCACACAGGTCCCAAGCTGTGAAATGGGGACAAGCCTCCTCCAGCTTCCTTCCCACCCCCACAGGAGTTCCCCAAGTGTCCATACTTGGCCCTCTGCTATTTAACATCTTCATTAACGATTTCTATAAAGTCATCCCCAATACCAAAATTGACCAATATGCAGACGACTCAACTTTGATCTGCTATACCTCCAATCTTACAGCTCTCAAGTCTCTAACTCAAACCGCCTTCACAACCACTGAAAAATTGATGCACCAAAACCACCTCTCACTTAACGCTAACAAAACTAAGATTCTTCTATTTACTTACTCCCAATCCACCCCACCCCCACAGAAAAAAACTCATTTAAAATTACTAGCCTAAACAACTCCATCATTGACTTCGTTCCCTCCGCCAAACTCCCAGGGGTCACCATTGATGAACACTTAAAATTCAATACCCACATCCATCTTAACATCCAGAGAACCCACATAAATATTGTACAGAAACAATCAATTCTTCTCCCCCTCTACTAGACAGACCTTGGCCACTACATATCTCCTCACATCTCTTCTATATGGGGCTCCTCTGCTTACTAATCTATCTTCCACCCTAACCTCTAAACTGGAAGTATGCTACAATAAAATCTCCAAATTCGCCACCAAGGCAAATTCCCGCTCTGATCACTGCACCTCCTTACAAACTTTAAATTGGCTTGAACTCCCTAATCAACTAGACTACCTCCAAATTGTCTCTGTCCACAAACTAATATTCCAACCTGCAAGCTGCCCTGCACTATCCAATATTCTTCAACCATATATCCCCCCCAGACCACTTAGATTTTCTTACCAAAACCTTATTTCCATCCACAAACCCAAGCGCCCAGCTGGTCAACTTCTGCCCTCCTTTTCCTTAGCAAAAAAATGGAACGCCCTGCACTCTACTCTGAGGACATGTGATAACCTACACTCCTTCAAAGCACAACTCCATTGCTACCTACTAACTCAAAGAAAATGTAACTGCACTCTTCATTCTTTTCCTCCCAAGCTCTTATCTTCCTTCTCTCCCGGCTAAACTTCATACCTTACTAATTTCCCCCTTCATCCTTCATTATTAATGCATCAAATATATTTACTCCCGACCTTATACTTAATGCCACTCATCCTCCAGGAGAATACTCATTTTTACATCCTAGTTACTTAACTATGAATGACCCCAATATTGAATTCTTTTACCAGATGTCTGTGGAATTTCCACCTATTTTGACTGTAACAAAAAAAAAAAAATTTTACTTTGCATTTTAAGTTTTTGTATTTTTTTATTTGTATTTTCATTGGGATGTAACATTTTAATGTGGAGCTTTTCTCCCCGGGCCTCTACTGAAAACGGGCTCTCAGGCCCAGTGGACCTCCCCTGTCACCACCTGTAATTAATAAATAAATAATAACTTAAAGAAAAATATAGATAATGATGAGATACATGAGGAAAGGGGTACACATTTTCAAGGGGAACGGTTTTACACACCACACAAGAAGCAGAAATATTTTCAGAGGAATCAACAAACTCGATGGTAGATAATGTTTGTGTAAAATATGATGGTCATATTCCTGATGAATTATCCATATTTGCTACGTACAATGAATTTAATGATGGAACAGTATGTGAAAATGAAATAGGAAAAATAGTGCATCAATTTAAAGATTTAAAGATTTATAATTATACTAATGGTAGTATCAGAGATGAACATGGTTCACATTTCATGAAGGGTATGAAATATATACCCACAGTAGAGTTTGATGTTGTTGATACTATTGCAGAATTTAAATTATATTGTAGAAGATTAAATTTAGCTTTATTATTCAACAAAACTGATAAACCTATCAATACAGTTAGTACTAATAAGAATATATGTAGGAAAATGAGTACTTATATACCATCGAACCACAAAAAAGTCTCCAATTTTGAGGAACTTGTTTGTTTTGATATTCAGTGGTTTTAATAAACCAACTAAAAAATCTTTGAATAAAGATAATTTAAATATGAAGGTGAGACAGTGTCTGGTAGAATTATCTAGGAATAAAAACATTAGAGTTATGAAACCAGACAAGGGAGGAGGCATAGTGATATATAATTTGATAGACTACATAAATGAAATGCAAAACATATTAATGGACTCTGGTAATTATGACATCACGTCCTTGAATGAGAGACAAAGTGTTTGTGTTGGGTCGATTCAGTGAGATTTTTGGAGCCATCCCTCCCCCTTGGGGTGTTGACACTACACAGTTCAGGCCCAAGATCAGCTTCAGTACCGGGGCTCATTGGTCTTGAGGGTTCTCTTTCATTCTTAGATTGTGGGAGACCCCTGATTTCAACAGTGGCTTTAGCCTTCGAGGCTTTTGAAAGGGTCTTGGCCGTGCCTAAAGAGAAGGTGTTTTCATCCAGCTCGGGTCTGTCCAAACCTCAGTTGGGTCCTATCACTTCCCCTTCTTCTCATCATCCTGCCAGACAGGGATAGTCCTCCAGAACCACCTGCTGTATCGCTCCCAGTCTGATTCTGAGCCCTCTGACCTCCCAACAGAACCGGTTCATAAAAAAACAGACATGCAAACGGAAGCATGTAGACTCCTGTACTGAGTCTTTCAAAGAGGATACAGATTTGGATGAAGGTGAAGGGTCTCTCCAATCCCCCTCAGAAGACATCAACTTTGGTGAAATCTTTGAACTCATGAAAAAGAGAGGAGGATGGTCCACTAAAGATCCCTTGTCAAACAAATCTCTTTTTTAGGAAGACTTTGGTTCTGGTTCAGCATCGGCCTGGATGGTACCACCCATTGATCCCCCCCATTGATCTTATTTCATAGTGGGTGTGGCACTGCCATCCCAGCTATCTTTAATTTTGTAAGTAATTCTATGTCATTTGTGAATATTGATATGATTTATACAGAACTGTATGTGATGTACTGAGCTTCAAGAATGTAATCACATCATACCCTGCTGGAACATAGAAGATTAACTTACAAAACTTCAAGAAAATTAGTTGAAATTAAGTGCTTTACGATGTGCTATAAAAGTTAGTTTCAATGCAGCAAACAGACACAATGTCTAGAGCTAGAAGTTTATTTGTTGTCTTCATACAGAAATAATTAGTAAGTTTCAAATGTAAAAGTGTTTTATTGTTTTACGACTTCCAAGTTCTGCAAACTTCTGAGAGATATGTACTTCTCACACAGATGTGTTAAAATTCTGTTAGTATCTGTTTAGACTGGGAACTGTAGTCAGGTGACTCAGCACTACACAGTTATTTCAGAGTTTAAAATCACAGGAAATATTTTAAAACAAGATTGCAGGGGAGTCTCAAATAAATACAAAAAACATCTACACTAATATTCCTATCTATATCTATGAGAGACACTATTCCCCAAGTCTTACTTAAAGACAACACGTAGGCACAAGTGCTGAATGGATGTTTCTAGGTCCAAGACAAGATACAAAATGCCCAGTCTCTCTCTGAGAGAGTTCTTAAATTGATAATAAACATTACTGCTAGGTTAGCTTGGATGACACCACTCTGTCACCTGACTACTGTCCTACAGCATGCTCTCTAGCTTGAGCATTCCTGTCATACCAGACATTTTCTGCTATTGGGCTTCTGCCATGTTAGCCTGGGCCAAGCCAGTGAGTTCCCTGAGCCTTGTCCTGAGGTTTAAGACATATTCCACAACAGACTCCCCGGGGGATTCACAGTCACCCTCCCACTCATATCGAATCAAATCTAGAGGTCCCCTCACCCTATGCCCATACAACAACTCAAAGGGTAAACAACCTGTGGATTCCTGGAGCACCTCACTGTAAGCAAACAGATGGGACATATATTTGTCCCACTCTCTCTTAAACTGGTCTGCAATTGCCCATAGCATCATCTTGAGTGTAGAGTTTAACCTGTCAACAAGACCATTATTCTGGGGATGGTAGGGGTCGTCTTTAGGGGCTTCACCCCACAGTACTTCCACAGACAAGCCAGCAGGTCTGACATGAAAATGGCACCTCTGTCAGTAAGTATTTCTTTTCGGAAACCTACCCTGCTGAAAATTTCTAACAAAGCATTTGCCACCTTCTCTGCCTCAATGGAGGACAGAGCCACAGCTTCAGGGTGTCTGGTAGCATAATTTACTACCACTAGAATATACTTTTTCCATGTGGATCATGGGGTACTCAGAGGCCCCACAATATCCATAGCTACCCTCTGAAATGGCTCTTCAATCACAGGCAAATGTATCAAAGGAGCTTTCACCTTATTTCCTGCCTTGCCTACCTTTTGGCACTGCTCACATGTCCTGCAGTACCCTGTTACATTTCTGGAAATCCCAGGCCAGTAGAATTTCTGCATAATATGTCTCTTCATACATTTTATGCTCATATAACCTGCATAGGGAATATCATGGGCTATAGCTAGAAGTGCCAGACAGTAGGATGTGGGCACTACCAACTGCTGTATTCTCTCACCCTCTTGCCTTCCTTCAGGGGTCCACTCTCTACAGTAATCCCTTTGTCCCAGTATACAGATTCCCCCTCCCCTTGAGAATCAGCTACCTCATTAAATACCTCCCTCAGGCCTTGTAATGTAGGATCTGAGAGCTGAGCCTGTCTCAACTGTCTCTTAGGAACCCTTCTCAGCTCCCCATCCACAGGAAGTCTGGTATCCTCTGATAGAGGTGCCTTACTGTCAGCCTGGGTACTACTACTCACCTCTGCCTTGCAGTCACTCTGTCCAAGGGAACATCAGTAACCACAAGGAGCTGTGACTTACCTTCATTCTTAGTATTACAGGGTAGCTCCCTCCCTGAAGTAACCACCTCACCAGTCTTGGCTGCAAGTGTGCGATCTGTCTGGGTCTCCCCCAGGCTGCCAAACCCACATGCTTGTTTCCAAGCCTGACTGTGTGTAACTGCCTGCACACACGGTACTGCATTATCAAAATCATTCCCTATCAGGACTTGTGCAGGGATATCCTCAAACACACCTACTTACTTGTTTCCTTTTCCACCATTCCAGTCAAAGTGAACCCTAGCCAAAGGTATTTGGAATGAAGTCCCTCCTAAAGCTCTAACTGAAGTTCGTCCAGGCAAGTAGTGCTCCTCTTTAACCATTGCAGGCCTCACAATGGTTAGGTCAGAGGCTGTCTCTCTCTTAGCAATGGCCTCTTTCCCATTCACTAAGGGTATAATCTGTTGTGGTAGTGTGGCACCCTTGTTGTCTCGAGACAACTTACTCCTAGCATTTTGTCATTCCCACATACTAGCTGTTCCACCTTTTGTTCCCCATCTTGCCTCCATGGACATCTATATGCTACATGGCCCCACTGGTTGCATTTAAAATATTTAACCCTTGGTCTTGGACATGTACCTGGACTAGTGGCTTCCCCTGCTACTGGCGGACTCTGTTGGGGCAGTCTAGGCTGTACACCATGGGTTCCCTTAGGCCCATGAGCAGCACTGGGTGTCCCTTTCCTGTGCAGTGATGCCCTGCTTGCTTAGGTGTAGGTCTCCTTTCTTCCTCAACTCATCTGCAGTATTGCATTGTCTATCAGCTAACAAGATTCTCATCTCCTCAGGCAAAGTGCTAAGGGCTTGTTCCCTCATCAAAAGGTTTGCCAGCCCTTCAAAAGTGGTGACTTGACATCCACTCACCCACCTATTAAAGTAAGTGCTTAATTCAGCAATATATTCACACACACTTTCATCTGCCTTGCTTCTATGCTCATGAAACTTTTTCCTATAAACTTTAGCTGTTGACTTAAAACATTCTAGCAAACAGTTTTTTACAAATTTATAATTTAAATAATCAGTATCAGACAATTTAGAAACAACAGTTACAGTTTCATCATGGAGTAAGGCAGTGGCGGCTGGTGACTTCAAATCAAAGGGGGGTTGCAGGAGACAGCTGAATGGGTGGGGTCAATGGGAAGGGGTGCGGCCAACTAGAAAGGGGAGGAGCTATGCTCAAAACAACAGAAACTGGTAACTTTAATTAAATACGCTGCCCTGGGTGCCAAACTGTCATTATGAGAGTCCAATCAAGACAAAATGAAGTGTAGAAGAAAAAAAAATATTTCAATGCATTGGCTGCATGACAGCTTACCTAATATCTAGATGGAAACAAAAAGATTGTGAAGTATGAAAAAATAAATTACTTTTTAAATACATTACTGGAATGCCAGTCAAAATCAAGTATAAGAAAAACAAGTAGTACTCAACTCAAACCACTTCTCCTTGCGCTGCAGTTCTAATTATAATTTATATTCAGCTTTATAAAAGTACCAAGTAATATGCTGAAAATGGCAATCTTTGTGATACCTCCATTTGTAAAAAATGTTTCTTATCCAAAAAAGACCTGCTGCCTGATAACAACTATCTACTTGTTTCATGGGGAAAACATGATCAAAGTAAAAAATGAAAAGCAAACAAGAAACAAGCTCAAGATACATTGCTTAAAGGATTACTGCATAGGTTATGGACCACACGTGATAGATTTGCATTCTGCTTAGTTTACAGGTAAAGCCTGCAAAGATGACTGCAAGTCTCCAACAAATGTAACGGGCTTCTTAAAATAATGTAATCCTGTCCTTTATTACAAATACTGTCATATGCATTTCAATACCCAAGGCTTATACATTATCTAGTTATGTAAGTATTCTCTGCATGACAACAGAAAGGCTTTCAATGTTGGCAATTCTTTAACAGTATGCTTACTAAAGCTTACTTACATCTTACAAGTTACAATCTCAGACAAGCTTACATCATGGTCATTAAAGCATTGCTACGTAAACACAGAGCAACAGGCACTTTTTGAATAATAATAAGCATAAATCAACAGTATAAAAATATGACAGAAACCAGAACTTTCTGCAAAATCAAGGACAGATGAAAGGCCACTGTAGTACTTGTGTCTACCTTGGATGGGGGGATACTCTGCACACTTACACTGCATAACTGCTCCTTGCCTTGCTTGGACACATCCAGAGTCACTACATGGGAGAGTGGGGTGCAACAAGCATGTCACAATTTGAAATGCCTCTGGTTGACTGTGATGGCCCTGACTCATTTGTCATACCTCTCAACCTCAGAGCAAGAAATCTGGACAAAGCCATACATGGAAGTGGGACAAAAGCCCAAAAATAAGGACAATTTTTATATAATGCTCTTATAAACTTAGTAAGATAATAGAATAGTAGGTCTTGCATTATTATGAATTTTCTGAAGGGTATGCAATCAGAAACTTGAATGTCTGTCATTATTTTCTAACTTCAATCTTTAATGATTTGCCACTAATTTTCCAGAAAACCACAATTTTATGAAAAATGGACCAAAATGTGATGCAAAAATATAAAATAGCCACACAATACAGCTGGGAACCTGTCAAAGAAGGGACACTTTTTAATATTAGTACTGCTAACTTGAGCAGCTGACAAAATAAAAGAATCTAAATGCATTTCTGAAATAAAAGTAATGTTTAACTCTGATTATTACAGTTATTTATTAATTGTAAACCCTCCACGTTTTCTTCCAAAACTGCCATTTTGCGGAGGGATTATTAGGAGAAGAGCAACATTCTGAGCTAAAATCAGTGACAGTTGAGAGGTTTGGATATGCCTAATTCTATAAAGCAATTTATTTGCATGTACCTCTCAACCTGTTAATGCAGGAAATCTGGACAAGGCCAAGTATATTGGGGAAACATACAAACAGTACTAAAAATTGCTCTTGTATAAACTGAGACAGTTGATAAAATAACAATAAAGCAGGTCTTGCTTTAGCATGCATTTTTCTGAAGGTTATGAAGTCTGAAACTCAATGACTGTCATTGTTTAGTGACTTAATTCCTAAACGATTTGCCAGAAAAACGCAAGTTTTATGAGGAACAAACCAAAAATAAGCAAAAAATCTATTAATTCTGTGAATATTTGGACAGTTGAGAGGGGTTCAGCTGGGGCTGTCTTTGAGTTTGCCGCCCTTCCCCCTCACAAAATCATGGTCGATGGAGCCTCCCCCTGCAGCCATTCCAATGTCCCATTACTTGGCTGTTTAAACACTAATGTGCATACTGCTTTACTTCTATGATGATTTGGACTTCATTTGAAAGTTTTATTTTGCATTTTACAGCACAAACATTAAGACATCTGCTAAGTAAAGCAATGCAGTCTCACAATGAAAACAGACTTAGCATTAAAACTTCTCTGTCCTTGAAACTCACATTAATTGAAACAGCGTTGAAACCCACATTCAAAGAAAATACAACTGTCTAGTGGCAAAGATTAGCTTTGGGCTATTTTCAAGTGATAGGCCCCTAGTACATGTGTTTTGTGATGCTCCTTCCTGATTGTATTATAGGTTCATAGGTTCATACTAGGCTATCTGCCCTAGGGCATTCATAAGCCTAGCCAGAATATGTTTGGCTTTCGCCACCCATTTTAAATTTATTTTGCTATGCCCTTTTTCGAGGTTAGTATACTGTGCCTCTGTCTAACAGTGACACAGAAGTGATACCCGGGGTAAACCTACGATCTCCCATCCACTCATCAAGATCCCTCTTGAAGAGAGTCAATGAGGGACTCTGCCTAACCTGGACTGGGATTTTATTCCAGAGTGAAGGGAGCCTCTGGGTTATGAATCTGTCCCTCCAGCATGTCCTATTTATTTCAGTGCTGAGGTTCAAGTCTCTTGAGCGCGTAGCTCGATGGGATCTGGATTTTCTGAGGTGCAGCATGTCCATTAATTCCGGGTTGGACATGGCTTTATACGTCAGGCACAGATTGCCTCTGAACAGGCGGTATGCCACTGAGTAGAGCTGGAGTTTCTTTAACCGGGCCACATATGGCATCTGTTTGAGCCCTTTGATCCTCTTGGTGAGGTACTTTTGGGGTATTTCCAGTTGCTGCAGGTGTCTGGTAAGGTACATCCCAAAAGGGGCATTGTACTCAATTATGGGCCTGATGAGGGATGAGTAAAGAGGCACAATGACGTCCCCTGATCTAGATGTGAATCCCTTCATGATTAGGTGGGCTATATAAAATGATTTTCTAACCACTTTGGCCACGTGGTTGTCAAATGAGAGATTGCGATCAACTTGGGTCCCCAGGTCCCTAATTACTTCTTCTGTACTTAATGGATTACCACCTATGTGGTAATTTGTGGGCACTTTGTTTTTGCCAAAGGGGATGACTATACACTTTTTGGCATTTAGCTTGAGGCCATGGCTCTGGCACCAGTTGTCTATGAGGCCCTTTTGAAGGATGCTTGTGTCGGCTGGAGAGTCGATTATGGCGCCCAGTTTGCAGTCATCTGCGAACTTGGTCAGCCACAGTCCTTCCGTGTTGGCCTGTACCTCCGAGAAATATATACCGAACAAGAGAGGTCCCAGGACTGAGCCTTGTGGGACACCACTTGTAACTTGTTTGGAGTCTGACATGGCTCCAGCAATTCTAACCATGTGGGTTCTGTCCTTGAGCCAATTTGCAATCCATCTAGTGACATAGGGGTTTATATTTAAGCTGGTGAGCTTATCTATAATGCCCGAGTGGGGTATTGTATCAAAGGCTTTTGCGAGGTCCAGGTAGGCTGTGTGGACAACCTTCCCCTCGTCAATGGCCTTGGTGACTGTTTCAAAGAAATCAACCAGGTTTAAGAGGCAGGATCTGCCCTTAACAAAGCCGAACTGGGTAGGATCCAGTGTTTGTAGGTCCCCAATATCTTTATTTATGAGGTCCATGATGATCCTTTCCATAGCTTTGCAGACCAAGCTAGTCAGGCTTATGGGGCGATAGTTTTCAGGATCTGTTGAGGCACCACCTTTGTGGAGAGGGACCACTGTTGCTGTACGCCACTCTTTGGGCACATATCCTGTAGTAAGGCTGAGATTGAACAGTAGTTTTATGTTTGGGTTTAGCTCTTCTTGGAGTTCATGTAGGACGCAGACCAGGCCACCGTCTGGTCCCATTGATGCTGTGTTTTTTTCTTTGGAGAGGGCGGCTCTTACCTGAGCATCTGAGATGTCAGGGGGGCAGCACTCTGCTGGGATAGATATTTGCCCTTTTGGTGGGGAGGGGGGGGAGAAGTTTGCGCTGAACCTGTCAGCTAGGATGTTGGCAATGTCTGTGGGTTCGGTGTATTTTTTGTCATTTTGGACTAATTCTGAGCATATCTGGGAATTACCACCCAGGTTCCTAACATAACTAAAGAAAGCCTTGTGATTATCCTTAGTGTCCTGTGCAATTTTTCTCTCGAAGCTGGCCGTAGACAATTTTATGTGTGCCCGTAGTTTTTTGCTAATACTGATCAGTGATGCCTTCCCTTTTTGGGATTTTGCTCTATCATTTAGTAGCTTCCTCCTTCTATTGTATAGTTTGTTTATGGCTGGGGTCCACCAGACAGGACGTCTGCCTTTGGAGGAATGGGTCTTGGTTTTATTTGGGATCGCATGATCCATGCATTCCTGAAGGTGTTCATAGAATGCGTTTATAAAGGATTCTGCGGTCTGGGCCGTATTTTCCACAGGCCCGGGGGCTTTGAAGGATTCCACCTCAGTTTTGAGGAGTGTGAAATTTGCTTTAGAGAAGTTTTTCACTGTGGTTTCCTGGGCAGGGGTTGGGGTCGGGATGTGAATATCCAGTGAGATTAGTTTATGGTCTGATCTTACCAGTGAGGGATACACTTCTGGTCTGGAGCATAGAGTCCCCATGTTGGTGATGATCAGGTCCAGTATGTTTTCCCCTCTTGTGGGAGTGGTAACAAGTTGTTCCATAGCATTTGAGTTTATAAATTCTAGGAACCTTTGGGCTAGGGTGTTGGAGCTAGAGTAATGCTCCCAGTCTATGTTTGGGTAGTTGAAGTCGCCCAATATAATGGTGTTTGGAGAGACCTTCATATTTTCCAGTGTTCTCAGGAAGGCTGAGTGGGGTTCCTGGGTTTGGGAGGGTGGCCTGTAGCAGGCTATAAACTGGAAGGCAGTTTTACCCACTGTTAGTTGCACATGGATAGTCTCTGATGCTTCGTGCTTTGCCACCAACCTGGAGGTGTGGGTATCTTTGATGAATATCGATACTCCCCCTCCTTTTGTGGTTCGGTCCAAGTTTTGGGGCCGAAAAGCATGGTATGAGGTATAACCTGGTAGTGCTGGGGTGCATCTTGGGAGCCCTGAACCAGGTTTCTGTTACTGCACAGATATCGATGTTCTCCATGCTAAGGAGAGTTTCGAGTGCGTGCATCTTGAGGTTTAGACTTCTGGCGTTGAGTAGCATTACTCTTAGTTTCTTATCCCTTGTGATACCTATGGAGGTGGGTTTGTCTTTTGAGACTTGCCTAAAAAAGGCACTATTGAGGTAGCAAGAGCCTTTGCCAATATCCGAAAGCCCAGGGGTGACAGGTGCAAGCCGTCCCTAGCGAAGCATTGTGGCTTGTCGAGCATATCATCCCAAGCTGACAGGCATTGGATCCCCTTTGAATGACACCAGTACTTAAGCCAATTGTTGAAATTGATCATCTTGTCTTCATATTGTGGCATCATTCTTGGTGAGGGTAAGATGCTACTCAAGGTCAGGGTCATACCGGCCTGGGCTACATGCTCAGAGAGCTCCTTTATGTCTCTTTTCATGTAGTCCAGGGAGGTACGTCTCAGGTCATTCACACCAGCATGGACAATGACTGAATCATATTTGTACTTGCCTTGGAGTGACCTGAGTGCTTGTGTTATGTGGCGGATCCTAGCGCCCGACAGGCTGCTCACCGTGACCCTCTCCTTGTTCAGTCTGGTGAGCGGGACGTCAGTGTGCCTGACGATAGTCACCTATTAAAAGTGTATCAGGTGTGTTGTTTAGTCTTAAGGGCTGTGACTGTTCGGCACACTGGCTTTGTAAGATATGTGTTGCACGTGTTTTGTTTTGGGGTAGCGGATGCTTGGGTGTCTGCTTTGGAGGTCTCTGCTGCTTCGGCAGATCTTTATTTAGAGCCTCCAAGTATGTTTTTGTGTGATTATGTGTTTGGTTTGCTGTCGTGGTAGGTCTATGTGAGACTGGAATTGTAGTGAGTGTGGTTTCCTTCTCCTCCTGACTGGTTATGCCAGTACTGAGTTGAGAGAGCTTAGCCTCCAGTTTGGCTATATGGTTGCATCTCTCACATGTGTTGGAATTTGTTGGGAGGAGGAGAGGGTTGTCTGTGTACATGAGGCAGTTGTAACATTGCCTCAAGATTCCCAGATTCACCAGCTGGACCGGAGAGGAGATTGACAACTCACCTTTGGACATGCTAGAATAATATTGGGAATTCCTTAATAATTGAAAACCAAGGCCAGTGGGGAGTGAGGGTGTAGTGCTTTTAATTTTTAGTGCTGACTTATATAATTGCTTTAGTGAGCAAGTGCCAGGTAACTTAAGTGCAATGTGTTACAGGTAACTTAAATGCAAAAACGACAAACAGTAACTTTCTTTCAAGTGAAACAAGGAAATAAGTACAGTAAGCAATGCAGATATCACTAGTGATCCACAGAAGCGCTGAGAAGCCGCGTATTAGGTGGAATTAGCGTTCCAGGGAAATAACAAGCAAACAAACAACAAGCATATAAACAAAGCTAGATTCAGCAGGCCTGGATCTAGTCTATGCTACTTAAATAATTCCACATTAAGAAGATCTGTAAGTAATGAAGAGGTTGCTGCTAGCAAACAACTTTATATTTCATTGTTTCATCTACAAATAAAGTGCCTGTTTCCCTTGAGGAATAAATTGCCTTTATTACATTAAAAAAAAAATAAGCTAGTAATATTGCAATAGGAAGTGGCAAATAACAGATGGGTTCATAGTTACTAGGTATCTTTGGCGGTGGGGGGGGGGGAGTTGCACAGTTAAATACTGCAGTATGAACGTGTTACAGAAGAAAAAGCAAAATTGCTATTGCCAAATACAGCTCACAACCACTCAAAATAGTCTTGAAAAATAGCCGAGCTGGATCCTGCGCCCACTGTCGTCACGTTTAGAAAAGCAGCCAAACCACAAAGCTATTCAGCACAACCAGGCGTAGTTTATTACAAGTGGTGAAATAACAGCATAGAAGCTTAAAAGCACAACCAAAACACAACCAACTTAGCGCTTTCTCCCTACATCTAAGGGCATCATCAGAGTTGTGTAGAAAAAATACAGTAGTAGTTTAAATAACACCACATAAAACACACCCTCCTAAATGAACCAATCAATACCCTGCATTTCAAGCATTTAAAATTCCAATATGCTTTGTTGCATAAAAAACTCGTAATTTAGGGTAAATACTTTTAAAATCTGTATACAAAAACTCTAAAAATGTATTTTGTTGCATAATCAAAAGCATCAAAGATCTTCTTCTAACCTAAGTGGAAAAAACAAATAAATTCCACTTAAATTGTGTTAAAAATACATAAGTTATAAACATCTAACTAAACATCTAACTAAACAGCCTATATTGTGACAACCAACATACAACAATAGTACATATTCATATGACACAGGGCAAAAATTCTATAAATTCATGTTCATATTAACAATGCCCTGTATTTTAACAAACTAGACAATGATACATGTTCATTAATACCTGGTGGTCTAGAGGCATTAAGCCTAAGCTGCCAGATACACTCCTTAACCTCAAGCAAAATGTTCTCATCACCCCCGTTGTCTCTGTATGGAATCCTGTCAATAATAAAAAACAAAAATCTCTTGAAATCCTTACATCTTGTACTGTGTGTATATAATGCATTTGTAGTTTTCTTGTTTTTGATATCCCTAACATGCTCTAAAATTCTCAATCTCAATTTTCTGATGGTTTTACCTACATAGAAAGTAGTACAGGACAAACAGGTGGCCAAATAAACCACCATCTTGGTGTTACAATTAACATGACCCGGACTAGCTATCGTTTTATTATAGTTATGTACTGTTACATAAGGTCCATTGTTGATGTACTTACAAGTACTACAAAACCCACATTTATTCATCATACAATGTTTGTATGAATGTTGAGAATTAACACTTTCCATAAGTTGTTTTAAATTCCTACCCATACTAAATGTAAAGGAAGGTAAGACTCCTAGTGTGTTGGTAATATCCGTTGGTATATATATCTTGAACAATGTGCATAATATTATAGCTGTCCTCATTAAATGGCAGAATCATAGAGTGACCAGGCCTATTAGATGCCTCACTCTTGTTCTCAATAGTTAACCCTGCTGTCAATATTGGTTTATAAATAGTGTGTCTCTTGACAGCAATCTCATCCTTAGTTCTACATAAAATATCATAAGGGTACCCTCTTTCCTGGAACATGTCAATCAGTTTATTTGTTTCACTCTCATACAAACTGTTGTCACTAATTAACCTAGATAATCTCACCATCTGTCCTTTAATGATGTTCTTTTTTTGAAAGTAGGGATGACAACTGTCAAAATGAAGAAAGGAATTTGAGTATGTTTTTTTACGAAAGATGCTGGAAATAAGGTTATTCTTTTCCTTGTCCTTTAATAACATAATATCAAGAAATTCACATTTTTCTTGCTGTACATTGTATGTAAATTTAAGAAATGACGTGCTTTTGTTGAGAGTTTCCACAAAGTAAGCAATATCATTTTCTTTACCCTTCCAAAAAATTAAAATGTCATCCAGAAAGTGTACATATAACGCTATATCTTTGTAAAATCTGGATGAGATCACATGTTCCTTTTCCCAATCTATTAAAACAAGGTTGGCATATAATGGGGCACATTTCGCTCCCTTTGCCACACCCGTGTTTTGTTTGAAGTAATCCCCTTCAAAACTAACAAAGTTGTTATTCAAGACCATTTCAAGAAGGTCTACTAATAGATTTTGTTTCACTATATGGTGTGTAGAAAATTTGGACAAACTGTTCCTGAACATTTGCAACCCTATATCATTGGGGATGACAGTAAATAAATTAACAACATCAATAGTTAAAAAAATATAATTGTCATCCCACATGGAGTTCCTAATAATGTCCAAACAGTGCCAAGAATCCTTTAACACTTGAGGATCTCTTTCATAGATATTTTTGCAATGAAAGTCAATAAATGCTGCCAGTGTTTCTGTCTTAGATCTTTTAGCTGAAACTATTGGACGAAAGGGGGGGTTTGTCACAGATTTATGTATTTTCGGTATACCAAATTTGAAAATGTATTTTGCCAAACAAGGCTGTCCAACTTTGTACTTTGGGAAAAGGAACATGTGATCTCATCCAGATTTTACAAAGATATAGTGTTATATGTACGCTTTCTGGATGACATTTTAATTTTTTGGAAGGGTAAAGAAAATGATATTGCTTACTTTGTGGAAACTCTCAACAAAAGCACGTCATTTCTTAAATTTACGTACAATGTACAGCACGAAAAATGTGAATTTCTTGATATTATGTTATTAAAGGACAAGGAAAAAGAATAACCTTATTTCCAGCATCTTTCGTAAAAAAACATACTCAAATTCCTTTCTTCATTTTGACAGTTGTCATCCCTACTTTCAAAAAAAGAACATCATTAAAGGACAGATGGTGAGATTATCTAGGTTAATTAGTGACAACAGTTTGTATGAGAGTGAAACAAATAAACTGATTGACATGTTCCAGGAAAGAGGGTACCCTTATGATATTTTATGTAGAACTAAGGATGAGATTGCTGTCAAGAGACACACTATTTATAAACCAATATTGACAGCAGGGTTAACTATTGAGAACAAGAGTGAGGCATCTAATAGGCCTGGTCACTCTATGATTCTGCCATTTAATGAGGACAGCTATAATATTATGCACATTGTTTAAGATATATGGACAGGGTCTCTACCAACGGATATTACCAACACACTAGGAGTCTTACCTTCCTTTACATTTAGTAGGGGTAGGAATTTAAAACAACTTATGGAAAGTGTTAATTCTCAACATTCATACAAACATTGTATGATGAATAAATGTGGGTTTTGTAGTACTTGTAAGTACATCAGCAATGGACCTTACTTAACAGTACATAACTATAATAAAACGATAGCTAGTCCGGGTCATGTTAATTGTAACACCAAGATTGTGGTTTATTTGGCCACCTGTTTGTCCTGTACTACTTTCTATGTAGGTAAAACCATCAGAAAATTGAGATTGAGAATTTTAGAGCATGTTAGGGATATCAAAAACAAGAAAACTACAAATGCATTATACACACACAGTACAAGATGTAAGGATTTCAAGAGATTTTTGTTTTTTATTATTGACAGGATTCCATACAGAGACAACGGGGGTGATGAGAACATTTTGCTTGATGTTAAGGAGTGTATCTGGCAGCTTAGGCTTAATGCCTCTAGACCACCAGGTATTAATGAACATGTATCATTGTCTAGTTTGTTAAAATACAGGGCATTGTTAATATGAACATGAATTTATAGAATTTTTGCCCTGTGTCATATGAATATGTACTATTGTTGTATGTTGGTTGTCACAATATAGGCTGTTTAGTTAGATGTTTAGTTAGATGTTTATAATTTATGTATTTTTTAACATAATTTGAGTGGAATTTATTTGTTTTTTCCACTTAGGTTAGAAGAAGATTTTTGATGCTTTGATTATGCAACAAAATACATTTTTAGAGTTTTTGTATACAGATTTTAAAAGTATTTACCCTAAATTACGAGTTTTTTATGCAACAAAGCATATTGGAATTTTAAATGCTTGAAATGCAGGGTATTGATTGGTTCATTTAGGAGGGTGTGTTTTATGTGGTGTCATTTAAACTACTACTGTGTTTTTTCTACACAACTCTGATGATGCCCTTAGATGTAGGGAGAAAGCGCTAAGTTGGTTGTGTTTTGGTTGTGCTTTTAAGCTTCTATGCTGTTATTTCACCACTTGTAATAAACTACGCCTGGTTGTGCTGAATAGCTTTGTGGTTTGGCTGCTTTTCTAAACGTGACGACAGTGGGCGCAGGATCCAGCTCGGCTATTTTTCAAAATTGCTATTGCCTTCTGAAAGTGCAAAGCAGGGAGTAAAAAATTAATTCCAAGACTGAAAAGAAAGAATTGCTGAAAAGACATATGCACAAGTGGAGAATTCTGTATAGTAGCTAATTGCTCCCGTGCGCAACTTACAAGATTTGATCATGACCTCTGGCCAATGCCTCTGCTGACTTTGCATATTCTCCCTGTGTCTCTAGGGGTTTCTTCCACCTCCCAAAAACTTGCTTACCCAAAAATGGAGTTGTGAGCAGCAGCACAGACTCTAGATGGTGCCTGCTGCAGAAAGAGTTGTGTAGACCTACTGATTTGTGAATCAGCTGCGGTGTTGATAGACTGGAGAAAATAGATTACAGACTGCTTACACTGTCGGGGCTTGTCACTCAGTGGTATAAAAATTGGGTCTAGGTAACTTGGTCTTGTTGACTAATGTCACCAAAAATGGGAATGGGTATTTGCTGGTGATAAGTGTGTTGAGTACCTGACTTACTCTGACCTACACCACCGAACCATGCTTGTAGTGGAGGGGTCTGTGTGCCCCTATTTGCCAGTGTGTGCCTGCCCTAAAGACCAGCATCCCTGGGGTCAATACGCTACTAGCTAGATGGTCCATTTTCCCAGCTTGAGTTACCTACATATCTCTGTTGAGCAAAAACTGGATTTAAAAAATAACCAGCCAGACAAAAAATAAGGATTGCTACACTCAGTATAGGTTCACTGACAGTGTGCAGCTTGGAAGTGGATGACAATGATGGTAAGGGAAGAAACTGGGCATCCTCTGTATACAGGAGATAAAATGTAAGGGCAGTACAGCAAAGCCACTTGGCTTATGATCCAGAGTCGACTACTCAGGGCAAGGACAGACTAAAAATGGTGTGGAAATGGCAGCACCTCAAAGGTGAGGGAAAGGCTTCAGAAAACAATAAGGGATACCATCAGAAAAAAATGACAGATTTGTGGCAATCTGAGTTCAATGTAAGAAAGTGGCACTATTCATAATCTCAGCAAATGCTCCACAGCAGGGTTGTCATAGTGAGGAAAAGAGTGCATTCTGGCAGCAGTTGCAGGACCTTTTAGATAAAGCAGGACAGCAAAGGTTGGAAATGCACATATCAGAGAATGATAGAACAGACTATAACGACTGCCCTGTTCCACATGGGTGGGGCAACATGAATAAAGGAGAGGCCATTCTAGACTTCTGTCTGGCAAATGACTTGATGGTTCAGCAAGTAGAATGGCAGCACCTCAGCACAGCAAGTGTGATGATTGTAGAGCAGCTATGCAGCTGAGCCAGATACAGGAAAAGTTACACAAGGAAAGCTGGTGTGGAATACAGAAGTAAAGGAAATCATTGAAAGAAGGAATGAAGGAAAAAGTTGGCGATAGAAAAGACTGACCAGGCTAAGAAGGAATACTGGTTGGCTAACAAAGAGTTTAAAGAGAGCAGTGGTAATAGCAAAGAAAAAACCATTAGAGGCACTCTACCAGCTTTCAGAAAGGAACTCCGCAGATGACACAAAACAACTCTATCAGGTTGCAAGGCAAGGACAGAAAGATAAAGAAGAGGCAGGTGGAAGGAGTGCTTCCAGACAACTCCGAATGAAGAAAACCCTACACAAGCTGTACTGCCCTAGAATAAGTTTACAATAAAAGAAGAAGAGGGACCCACCTTAAAAGAAATAAGAACAGGAAGATAAAGTCAAGGAAAGCAGCAGGCTTAGATGATGTCATGGCAAATATTATAAAGATGTTGGGTGAGTTAGGGGAAAAATCGTTATACGGTACTCATAGCCGTGTGATGAGAAATTTATAAACCAGTTGACTGGAGAGTAAGCGTTCTAGTGCCAGTCTACAGGAACAAAGGGGATATTAATAACTGTGGGTAGTATTGATGTGTCAAACTCCTGTCACACTGCATGAAATTTATGGAGAGTGTAATTAATAAATGAATGCGCAGAGTAGTGGAGAGTAAGTTGGGAGGTGAGCAGTTTGGATTCAAATCAGGATGCAACACAACCGACCGTACGTTTGTAGTGTGAGCGGTAGTTGAGAAGAAACTAGAGACTAATAGAGAGTCCAGCTGGGCATTCCTAGACTTGGAGAAACCATTTGACAAGGTACCAAGAAACCTGATTTGGGCAGTACTGTGATGGTTCAAACTCTCAGAAATATTGGTAAAATTAGTGCATGCTATGTACAATGGCCTAATAAAAGTATAAAGAGTGATCAGAATCGCAGAGGGATTCCCAGTGGGAGTGTGTGTACATCAGGGTTCAGCTCTGAGCGCGTTGCTGTTCATAGTGGTTATGGACTACATTAACAAACAGATCATAGAGGGGAGAGATCAATAATGCTGCTGTATGCGTACAATGTGGCATTACAGGCTTACTGTGAACAAGCACTTCAGGAAATGATGGAGGAATGAAATGCAAAACTGAAGGGACATGGGTTGAAACTGAGTACAGATAAGACATTTGTAATGGCAACAAATGGTAGAAATCCGAACAAGCTTGATAACTGAGATAGAAAGGAAATAGTGAAACAGGTTAACAGCTTCAAGTATCTGAGAAAGTTGGTTGAGAAGAAGGAAAGTCTGAATGAGGTCCAAAGCTAGAATCAGAGGGGATGCAGTCAACTGGCACAGTGTCAGGTGTGGTGTGTGACAGAAGAATGACAAAGAAGCTGAAAAGTAAGGCCTTTTCTATTTTGTATGTTGTGCTGTAGTTTTTGTACTGTGTTTTAATTGTGTATGCTTTCAGTTGCATACTTAAAGTGGAGTGTGACCAGAACTGTGTCTTGTGAGCCACACAAAAATTATAACTGGTCAATTAAGGTTAATTACTTGTGAACTGAGGGTGAAGCTAGGAACTAAACATTGTATTTAAGGGTTAAAATAAAACATTTTCAAGGCTTTACTGGAAAAGCTCATTCAGACAGTTCCATAGATTGTTGTGAGTGAAAGGTTAGTTTGTTTTTGCTTTCTTGTCAATCGTATTTCTTCATTGTCTCTTCTATTTTGTGTACTGTGGTGTGTTTTCTTTACACTGTGTTTTAATCTAATTCTGCTTTCAACTGTATATTTAAAGTAGGAAAGAGACCAGAGCTGTCTTTTGTGAGTCACACAGAAATTAAAATTTTAATCTTATCTCCCACCCTCAACTGTTTCTTTAGTTGCTTGCCCCTTATGTTAATTTGACCTCATATTTCCTTCACTCTCATTTTTCATTGCCTACTGTCAGTAAGCATAAACTTATCATGTTGTGAAATCACGCCCCTTCAGTTAATTAAATTTAGTGGCCATCCCATTGCGCTCCATTGAACCAGAATACTGAGTGGCTCTCTTAAAATTAGTGGCTCTTCCCGTAGATTGCTAAAACTTGAGTTACCCCCTCTTTCATATGTAACTGCTTAGAAACACTACAGCTTATAGGATTTGAACCCATTTCTTCCCATCTTCCCTTTAAAATCTGTAACATTTATTCCAAGACTACCAATTATTGGAGAGAACACATTGTTTCTCAGTTGTCGTATTGGAATTAGTGCTTCTATTTTGCTTCTGGTGAGAGAAGGAGCATAGGGACATTGTTTCCTAGAGACTGCTGATCACCAGAAAGCCTGATAACTACTCGATAGATGCCAGCTTGAAATTTATGCTTATGTTTTGCTCCTGATGAGAGAAGGAACAGATGGCATTGATTGCTGACTGTCTGGTTGCTATTCCAGGCATCTGTCAGGAAAAAAACAAAACAGCCAGCACTCAACTGGAGCAAATATCTCGTTTTAATGTACAAAAACAGACTGGTTTCGGCCCACAGGCCTTTTTCATTGTAAAACACAACAATCCGTTCACCATCTTATATATCATTAACATAATAGAATAAATATATCCCATTAAACAATGATTACAAATGTTCACTAAGACCAGGTGGAAACAATCCCCCCAGTTTTACTATCCAAGACTTTTCTTTTTTGTTCAAAACATTATGCCAGCCACTTTTCATTGATCTGTGTCCCAGCACCCTATCAATAATAATAAATTTAAACATCGCTGTCTTGTGTAAAATGATATGTTTATATAAGGCATATTTCTAATGCTACTTAGGTATTCTGAAATTCACAATTTTAATGGTCTGGAAGATTGACCTACATAAAAGGCTGTGTTAGAGCAAATAGCCAGATATATAGCCCAGTCACTATAACAATTGCCAAACATTCTGACAGAAAAAACCCTAGATGTATTCTTACTTGAAAATTCTTTAGTTGAACATATACATTTACAAGAAGAACAATGGCCACAGGGGTAACAACCCACCACTGGTGTGCCATCTATAGTAGTTTGTACAGAATTTATGGAAGGTAAAAAATGTTGTAGTGACTAAAATAACTACTTAAAGTTTACCCTTTACGAAAAGAAAATGAGCCTCTCTGACCTAACAACTCACACAACCTGTCATCTGTTAATAACATGTCCCAATGTTGTTGTATCATATCTAAAAATCTATCAGTGTTCCTACCATAGGTGGTAGTGAATCTGATTTTGTTGCTAGAGCAAGGGCCACAATTTTTGTACCTCAAAAGCTCTCTTCTTGAATATGATTGTACTTCCTTACTAGTCTGCCTAACCTGTGCCAATAAATAGCCTCGTTCAACAAAACGACCTGTAAGGTCATTATTAAAATGTATATATTCTTCAATTGTTGTTGTTGTGTCTTTTGGCTTTTCCCGGTTAGGGTTCGCCACAGCGGAACTCTGGTCCGCTAATGATTGGTAGTTGATTTTTACGTGCCGAGTTACCAGCCCTGACGTACAACCTTCAACGAAGGTACGCCCATTCACGCATGTCTCCACACACAAGACGCTCTAGCTGAGAATCGAACCGGACAGCATATTACTGTGAGTTATATATTCTTCAGCATTGGAACATATTCTATGTATTCTCATAAACTGTGATTTAGGTATATTTGCTGTAATATGTTTTGGATGACAACTGGATGCGTGGAATAGAGTGTTGGAATGGTGGGGTTTTCTATATAATGTACTAGACAAAGTTCCATTAGATTGTTTAGACATTTTAACATCTAAAAAAGAAATAGATGTAGCATTATAATTTAATGTAAACCTGATGCCCCACTTATTTTCATTCAAATATTGAACAAATTCCTGTAAATATACATCTGACTTCCACACCATCCAGCAGTCATCCAAAAATCTACGCCAGATATCAATTTCACCAAGAAAAATGTTGTGATGTCTGTCATATTATTATTTGCTCCAAATACACCATAAAGAGGTTAGCATAGATTGGTGCAACCGATGCACACATTGCTATACCCCTCAATTGCAAAAAACATTTGGTATTGAAGAAAAAAAAACATTTTTAGATAACATGCTCCGTTAAGCATAACAAAAATGTATTGAAGGCCAGGCTATGCAAGGACATTCTATTTAGCCAATATTCTAAAGCACAGAAACCAGCCCAATGAGGAATACTAGTATATAAAGACGTGACATCTAAAGTATATCGTAACCAGTTAGATTCTAATTGGGCATCTGAAATAATATTCATAAATTCAGTAGTGTCTTTTATCCTAGCTCTCACTCCTGGTAGCAGTGGCTTTAAATAGACCGTCAGATAGGCAGACAAAGGTTTGATTAGGGAGCCTTTACCGGACACAGTCTGTCTACCCGGTGGCTGCTGCATGTCCTTGCGAATTTTAGGGAGAAGGTAAAAATGTTGAGAAGACAGATTTTTAACCTTAAGACTAGGAATCCCTTGCTTATTCTTCCAAGATTCCTTCCCCTTTAGACTGTGGTGCTGAGAAACAAGGGTCTTCTAGTTCTAGTCCTGACACTCCTTTTAAGGAGATTTATTTTGGGGACACAATTCCCAGCATGATGGATTTTTTTTAAAATGAGATTGTGCTCAGGTTTCTGAAGTGCAGAAGAAGTATTACGAACTTCTGCAAATGGACTCTTCCAGACCTTCTGCTGTCCCTCTTGTTTTGGCTGCCTTGTTGGATGCCTTTTCTACTGCATCTCAGGACCCAGAGTCCCAGTCCCTTGTCCCCCAAAAAACCTGATAGGCTTTACAGGATGACTGAGGATTGCAAATTTCTTTATAGATGTCCTTCAGCTGACCCCTCTATGATGTCTGTGGCATCTGACAATCCATCTCAATTACTGCCTTCTGCTAAGCTTCTTCCTTCTGATAAAGACATTAGGACTATGGAAAGGCTAGGTAAGAAGGTTTATACCTCTGCTAGCTTGGCTTTTAGGGCTGTTAGTTACCAGACCTGTATGTCCAGATATATTTTGGATCTTCTTTTTCAGGCTTGTCAGGTTATTTATGACTTTCCGGATTCTGAAGGGAAGACTTCTGCTCTGTCTTTGTTGGAGACTTTTTAGGTGGCTCGCCATTCTATTACGTGCATTTATGATGCAGCAGATGCTTCCTCCAGAGCTGCTGCTTTTAGTTCTGTAATGAGGAGATATTCCTGGCTTTGGCTTCAAACTTTGCCTGATGATATTAAGGCTAAGTTGATGGATGCTTCTCTGGATATCAAACACTTGTTTGGTGCAGCTGCTGCTAATTTAAGTGTCTTCAGGATAAAGGCAAAGCTTTGCAGGAACTTAAACACGTGTTTGTTTTTCCTGTGCCTACGTTTCAAAGAAAATATCCTAATAAGCCGGCCTTTGTTCGTAGGCAGTCGTGCCCTCTTCCCAAGGGTAAGGAAGGGGGTAATAGGGCTCCATCTGATAAAGCTACCCAGACTCCTGTGGCACAGAAGTCTCCTTTTCCTGACAAATGCTGTCTCACTATCCAGTTCTTCTCAGCTAGTTTCCTCTTTCTCTTCATCTTTCCCTATCTCTTTTAGTTTGGTTAAAGATTACTCAGGATTCCTGGGTTCTTTCCATTATCCACCTAGGGTATTACATAGTCTGGAAGTCTCCCCCCCACGTTGCTTCATTTCCAGGGGTGCTTCAGGATCTTGTGACTCGGAACTATTCAGGAAGTTCCAGTTTCTTAAAGGGGGAAGGGGTTTTACTCCAGCATGTTTTTGGTTCCCAAGAAAGAGGGCGCTTGAACACCCAGTCTAGATGTCCCTCATTTGAACACCTTTTTGAAGGTCCCTTCTTTTTGGATGTTGTCCCTTCAGACTTTGTTCCCTCTGCTTCTTCCTCAGGCCTTTCTAATGTCTCTGGACCTCAAGGATGCTTATCTTCACATTCCTATTCCTTTCCTTTTCAGGAATTTTTTATATTTTTCTTTTGCTTCCTGGCATTTTCAGTTCTCTGCTTTGCCCTTTGGCCTTTCTAGTGCCCCAAGGGTATTCACCAAATGCCTCACTCCTGTGATTGCTTTTTGTAGGCTAAGGGGGATACAGGTCTTTCCCTACATAGATAATCTTCTTTTTCAGGCATCCTCTACAGAGATTCTACTGCAGCATCTTCACTGTGAAATTTCACTTCTCCAAAGCCAGGGGTACACTATAAATTTCCAAAAGTCCTTTTTGACTCCTTCACGGGATCGTGTATTTCTGGGGTGCAGGATCCATACTATTCCAATGCTGGCATCCTTGCCTCCTTCCAAGGCCTTGATTCTCATTTCTTTCTTTCAGTCCCTTCTTCTCTGGCCTTAATCACAGCAAGGGAGTTTCTGAGAGCTCTAGGTTTTATGGCCTCCACCCTTCTTATGCTCCCGTTTACCAAACTCTGTATGAGAAAACTTCAGTAGTTTCTAAAGTCAGTTTGGCTTCAGCATTCTCATTCCCTGGGCTTCTTAGTTCTTCCACTTCCATGCCTCAAGCTGGAATTTCAGTGATGGATTCAGCAGTTGACTCTCAATCCAGGGCTCCATTTTTAAACCCCTGTTCCCTCTCAGGAGCTGTTCACAGACACTTCAGACATGGGATGGGAGCATCCTTCAGCTCTCTAAAGGTGCAGGACCCTTGGTTGCCTCAGCAAAGGAAAGAACACATCAGTGTCAAGGAGATGAGAGCCCTTCTGCTGGCTCTTCAAGCTTTTCACCCTCTATTCTCCCCAGGGCCTCTCAGTGTGTTTACAGACAATACCACAGTGATGTGATATGTCAGCAAGCAATGGGGGGGAGGGAAAGATCTTGCATCCTTTGTAAGTTGGCTCTTCTAGTGTGAGAACTAGCTATCCAGAACCATTTGACTCTTCAGGCAGTTTATATTCCCTCGGGTCCGAACATTGTGGCAAACTTTTTGTGCAGGTCCATAACATAAATCCCATGAGTGGATGCTTCACTGGGATATGTTTCTGACATTGTCCACTAGTGGGATACTCCTCAAGTCAATATGTTTGCCTCCCCTCTGAACAAACAACTTCCTCTTTTTGTGCCGGAGTCCTAGGTCCTCTGATCTGGAAGGTGGAAGCCCTCTCTTTTTCTTGGATGGGAATGTTTCTTATGCCATTCCTCCACTTCCCCTCATTCCAAAAGTCCTGTTCAGAATACAACAAGATGCTCCCAAAGTCTTGGTGGTGACTGCCTTTTGGCCCAGACAGCATTGGTTCTCTCTTCTTCTGCATTTATCCAAGGGCAATCATCACTTCACAGGGTGGATCTGCTCACACAAGACAAGGGATCTCTCATCCATCCTCATCTGTCCACTCTTCAACTGACACTGTAGATGATAGGATTTTGATTCCATACAGACACTTTTTTTTTCTTAGTAAGGTCCAGCAGAAGGCCAGAATGCCCAGAACTGGGAAATCGTCCTTATCCATATGGGAGAGATTTTCTGTTTGGTGCCCTTTCTCGTAACCTGGATACATTTTCCATAGATATTCATTTGGTTCTATCTTATCTGTGTGAACTGCTAATGCTGGCTTCTGTTAAGGCCAACTTATCAGCTATCTCTGCTTGCCTGCCTTTTATCACCGCCTTTAGCATCTAGATTTGAGGCTAAAGAGTTTCTTAAAGGTGTCCTTCATATTAGACCTTCCAGGAAGCCTGCTTCTCCTCTCTGGGATCTTAATTTTGTTTTAGAAAAATTGACTCAGGCTTCTGTTAAGCCTGCAGCTTCAGCTTCCTTATAGAATTGTTCTTGGAAGGCGGTACTTTTGTTAGCTCTTACTTCTGACAGATGGGTGTCTGAGCTTCAAGCTTATGGCTTGCCCTTCATTTTCTAGTTTTCCATAAGGGCAAAGTATCCCTTCATACTAATCCTTATTTTATTCCCAAGGTGGTGAATGAGTTGTCTCTGAATCAGTCTAGTCATGTGCCCACTTTTTTCCCTTCTCCACAATTTGCTAGTGAGAAGGTGCTGCACACCTTGGATGTGCATAGACAAGTTGGATTTTATTTGGATAAGACTAAGACTTTTCATAAATCTGATCAGCTCTTTGTTTCCTTTCATCCTAGATCCTTAGGTTTGTCTATTTCTTCTTGGATTTTTAAACCATTTCTTTTTGTTATGCCTTCCATGGCAAGAGCCTTTCTTCTTCTTTTATGGCTCATTCTACTAGGGATGTGGCTTCTTCTGGTGCCTTTTTCAAGGGTTTGGATACTAACTCTATTTTTGAGGCAGCTACCTGGTCTTCTGTGCATGCATTTACCAAGCACTATAAGTTGGATGCAATTTCCACAGCTAGAGCTGGCTTTGCTAGAACCATTCTCCATGGGTTCCTCCTCCCTGTCTTCTTCCTGAGCTTTTGCACTCTTCCTGTTGCAAAGAATGCTGCAACAGTGAAATGGAAGGACATGGTATAGTTGCTTAAGATCTTACCGTAATGGTAGATGACCTTCTCTTCACTGTTGCAGTATTCCCTCCCTTCTCCCCCCTTGGTTCTTTTCTCTTCTGGATGTACTGAGTACCTCTTTTTTCCTTGGGCTTGCGTTCCACTGGGATTCTCACTTCTAAGGATGGTACATCCAGACATAATCTTTATGCCCTTCATTATACGTGGGGAGCATAAGTGTGTATGGAGTACCTTAAAGCAACCTAAAGACTTTGGTATACTGACTGGACATCGAGACACCCTTGGCAGGGAATTCCCTGTTGTAAAGAATACTGCAGCAGTAAAGAGAATGACATCCATCTTTATCATAAGATCTTACACAACTGTACTTTCCTAAAGTCAGTATGGCTTCAACATTCTCATCCTTTGGACTTTCTAGTTCCTCTTCTTCCATGCCTTAAGCTAGAGCTTCAGTGGTGAACTCCTCAACTATCTCTCAACCCAGGGCTTCCTTTTCAGCCCCCAGTCCTCACACAGGAACTGTTTTTGGATGCCTCAGATGTGGAGTGGGGGGCTTCTTTCTGCCCTGTAAAGTTTCAGGGCCTTTGATCCCTTCGTCAGAGGGTGGACCATATCAACATTAAGGAGATGAGAGCTCTCCTTTTTGCACTTTAGGATTTCCATACTTTGTTTCTTCCAGGACCTCTCAAAGTTTTACAGGCAAATACCACAGTGATGTGGTACATCAGCAAGCAAGGGTGGACACAGTCCTACTTCTTTTGCAGCCTAGCACTTCACATTTGGGATCTAGCTGTCCAGTATTAGAAGGCTCTTCAAGCTGTTTATATTCCTTCAGAACAGAACCATGTGTCAGGCTCTCTGAGCAGGTCCATAACACAAACTCACAAATAGATGCTTCACAGAGATGTGTTTCTGGACATTGTCTACCAGTGGGGTTACTCCTCAGGTAGATCCTTTTGCTTCCCCCTGAACAGACAACTTCCTCTTTTTTGCGCCAGAGTCCCAAGTCCTCTGGCATGGATGGTGTATGCCCTATTTTTTTCTTGGAAGGGGATGTTTCTGTATGCCTTCCCTCTCCTTCCTCTTATACTGATGGTCTTGTTCAAGATAGAACAAGACTATCTCAAAATCATGCTGGTGACTTTCTTTTGGCCCAGACAGCATTGGTTCCCCCTTTTTCTGCACCTAGCCAAGGGCAGTCACCACAAGTTACCTCACAGGGTGGACCTACTCACACAAGACAAGGAGACTCTCATGCATCCTCACTTGTCCGCTCTTCACCTGAGACTGTGGGTGATAGCATTTTGATCCCTTTTAGACACCTTTTTTTCCTGAGGACATCCTTCACATTTCAAAGACATGAAGTAGATGGATCAGATACTCTAACTGGCCATAGATGTGAGGCTGTGTACGAGTGTGTGGCATGGAAGAATAACCACACCAGTGTTAGCCACCCAGGAATCTGAACCTTGTTTGTAGATGATTGTCACTGTTGAAGTGATACCCTGATTCCATGTGCAGAAATGGGAAAAAGTGGTTGTGGTTGGATGGATGGATAGATACTTAAGGAAATAATGAAGCAGAGATTTAATTATGCCCAGACCAATGCAGCAACTTTGCTGATACTTTCAGAGCAAGCACTTAAAAACCTTAGCTTACCATTGTTAGAGAGATGGTTTGGCAGTGTGTTGTAACCAAACATTCAAATCTGTGCTAAGAAAAGTTTTTGAGTAAGATGGTAAAAAGTGAGACCAATTAAAACAATGTCTCCTGTTTGCCATTAGTGAAGTAACACAAGCCTTGACAGGGTACAGTTTTTTTGAAGTCATTATATGGCAGGCATTCTCATGGGCTGTTTAAATGTTGCCAGAGAAACTTGGGAAGAAGAAGAGAAGATCCTAAAAGTGTCATAGAACACTATACCAACTTAAAAGATAGGTTGAAAGTAGCAGTGCCCGTCATACAGTAAGTCATGGAAAGAATCCAGGCTACATAGCAAAGGGTGTATAACAGAAATGCATGGCTCATAGAATTCACAACCGGAGATCAGGTGTTGTTCATTAGATTTATCATTGCTGCAGTAGATGTCCTTCAAGGATGCATCTGCAGTCTTTACAAATGGGTTGTCCTGTCGTCAGGCAGCCCTTCGGTCGGCCGGATTCCAAAGTCTGGGTCTGGCTTCGGCTGGTGTCGCACTTCACCCGACATCATTGCGGCAGTTATTCGGGTATAAAGGCATCAGCTGACGCCATTTTCCTCTGTCTTTCTTGCCGCGTGGCGCCCGAAGCAGAAGCTGTTCGCAAGTGCCAGTCGGTCAGATCCAGAGATTACTACTACCGAATACTACTTCGAAGACTTCTATAAAGCTAAGTACCCCGTTGGGGACTCTTTCTTGCCTCAGCCGATATCAGAGAAAGTTAATAACTGTTTATCTTGTGGGAAACAAATACCTCATAAAGATTTCCACTCCTATTGCATACATTGTTTAGGCCCAGACCACGACGTAGCAGCTTGTCTAGCCTGTGCTTCTTTTAACCGACGGACGCTTAGACGTCGCTCGGACTTTGCTGAACAGATTTTCGCCCGATTTTGCCTACATTATGCCGTCGGATCCTCCGACTACGCAAATAACCAAAAAACGCAAAGAAAAGGACCGACACTCGTGGTCCGCGGTTTCGGCCGAAACCGCGGTTAAGCAAACCACGAGTGTCTCGGTTTCGGCCAAAACCGAGCAAGCGGTTCTTTCTTCAGCCGATAACTTGCCTTCTACCGAGGCCTCTTCTAACCTGGTAGAAACGGCTTCTGAAATCCAACCTTCTGTTGCGATTTCGCAGGATTTATCAGACACCATTCCCCTGGATATTTCTACCCCTGCACGTGGAGCTGCTAGGCCTCCTCCAACTATGTCTATTAAGGCCTTTGCCAGGGCTAAAGCAGCCAAAGCATCAAAACCTGTGCCTGCCAAGCCCCCCTCTCACAGGCCCAGCACCAGCTCCCATATGCTTTCTTTGGCTGAGGATCTCATCTCTTTAATTCGTGGAGCCCAGCCTCATCCAGACAGGGCCTCTCTCCCTCCTCCAGAAAAGAGGCCTAGAGCAGAGCCCCCTGAGCCAGTATCCACAGATGATTCCTCTGATGACTCAGAACATACAGACCCTCCTGAGGCTTCTTATTCTCCTTACGAAGACTCTGATGCTGAGGAGTCTATCCCTTCAGCCTCTCCTCCTGAGGAATTTTCCTTTGGGGAAACCTTGCATGCTATGAGGGAACAATTTCAGTGGCAGGGCCAAGATTTCTCAGACTCTAGAAAAAGGCTTAGGACCTTTCTACATTTGCCACAACATAGGCCTTTAGCTATACCTCCAGTTCTATCTGTTGTTGATGATGCATTTAATGATGCTTCCACTGCTCCTGATACTTTACCTCCGGCTCCTGCTAAGCCCGATAGGTACTACAGGGTCCCGGGCACTCACCACCACTTATATAAGGCTCCTTTTGCAGATCCAGAGACTATCTCCCAGGGCCCTAAAGCTGTAGCAGCTACTTCTTCTAAAAACCCCCTCCCCTCTGAAAGGGAATCCAGGTCCTTAGAGAGATGGGTTAAAAAAGTTTACACTTCTGCTACTTTGTCAGCTAGAGCTTTGAACTGCCAATTTCATATGATTCAATATCAAGAGTTTATGCTTGACCAGTTGACTAAAAAGCTGTCCTCTGAAGAATCTTTAGATAAAAAGTATGTTCAAGAAATGGTACATAACATACAGCAGGTTAGTAACCATTCTTTAAAATGTGGCTATGATGCACTGGAGGCTTCCTTTAGATCAGCCATGACTGGCACAGTTATCAGGAGGCATGCATGGTTGAAAGAACAGGCATTACCAGACCATGTCAAATCTAAGCTTTTGGATGCACCTATGGACAAGGTCAATTTATTTGGTGCCCGCGCACAGCAGGTACTAAAAAAGATGGAAGAGAAAGCAAAATCTGTGCAAACAGTGAAAGATTTCTTACAAGTTCAACCTCCAAGGTTTAGCAGGAACTGGCCCTCCAAGAATTGGTCCTTTCCGGACTCCTCTAAGGCACAAAGAGGCAGGAATAGGCGCTCTAGAGGCAGAAACCAATCCAGGGGTGCCTACAGGGGTCGCCAATGGCAGGGTAACAACCAGCGAGGCACGGATACAGCCACCACCACTACAACAACTCAATCACAGTGACTTGGCGGTGGCACCGCCTACCAGGGAACAACTAGAAGCACCCTTAGGCGGAAAGCTAACATTATTTTCAAGAAACTGGCATTGCATTACAAGAGAAAAATGGATTTTGCAAACTATAGACAAAGGTTACAGGTTCCATTTCCATACTCTACCAGGAAAGAGAGGAATGCCAAACCTACCACCTACTCAAAGGACAGAAGCTCTAAAACAAATATCTCAATTATTAAGAATGAGAGCTGTGGAAAAGGTACCATCTATGGAGCAAGGGAAGGGATTTTACTCCAGACTCTTCCTGGTACCAAGAAAAGAAAACAAATGGAGGCCTATTCTAGACCTGTCCGCTTTAAACACATTCCTCATTGTTCCAAAATTCAAAATGCTGACCCTACAGCAGCTTCTTCCCATGCTGGGCAAGGAGTCTTGGCTGGTAACTCTAGATCTCAAGGAGGCATACTTGCACGTCCCCATAAGACCAATTTGCAGAAGATACCTCAGATTTCTTGCAGGATCAGAGCATTATCAATTCTCAGCATTGCCCTTTGGCTTATCTACTGCGCCCAGAGTGTTCACGAAATGCCTGGCATCAGTAATCGCTCATTGCAGACTTCAGGGATTCAAATCTATCCCTACCTGGACGACTGCCTGATACAAGCGGACAACAAAACAAACTAACAGAAGACTTACAAAGAGTCATCTACCTGCTGCAAGCCCTGGGATATACAGTCAATACAAAAAAGTCAAGGCTGATTCCATCCCAAAGAATAACCTTTCTGGGTGCAGAACTGGACACATCAAAACAAATGGCATTTCTAACTGCAGAAAAGAAAGAGCAACTTCCTCTCTACTTCTTGGCATTAACAAAGCAGAACCATCTAACTGCAAGAAAAGTGCTACAAGCTCTAGGCTTCATGGCATCCTGCATAATACTGGTCCCTCATGCCAGGCTGCATATGAGAAAGCTACAGTGGTACTTAAAGAATTTGTGGTCTCAGCACAAGCACAGCCAAGAAACCAGAATTCCAATGATCCCATGCCTGAAGCAAGAGTTCCTATGGTGGGCTCAGGCCTGTCAATCAAACACAGGATTGCCCTTCTGCAAAAGTCAACCAAGACAAACCATCACGACAGATGCCTCAGACCTCGGTTGGGGGGCACACATGATGGGCAAGTGCATTCAAGGCCTATGGACTCAAGACCAGCTGCATCTGCACATAAATCTAAAAGAAATGATGGCAGTAAAATTGGCAATCCAGGCATTCAGACCTTTTCTCCAAGAAGGCCAGTTGATGATAAGGACAGACAACACCACAGTTATGTGGTACATCAACAAACAGGGAGGCACACACTCATACCCTCTATGCCGGCTGGCACTGGACCTATGGGATGTGGCTCTGAGCTACAACATTCAGTTACAGGCAATTTATGTACCAGGGAAGGAAAACATTCTAGCAGACATATTAAGCAGAACTACAACAGATGCCCACGAATGGATGCTGCATCCGGACATCTTCAAAACCATCACAAGAGAATGGGGATTACCACAAATAGACTTGTTTGCATCCCCATTCAATCACCAGTTGGAGAAATTCTGCACAAGGACTTACCACCCACTTGCTTGGAAGGTGGACTCCCTATCTTTCAGTTGGAAAAGCTTGACAGCATACGCATTCCCACCACTTCCTTTGATGCACAAGGTGCTTCTCAAGATCAAAGAGGAACGTCCGAGGATCATTCTGATAGCCCCAGACTGGCCAAGACAACATTGGTATCCACTGCTGAGGAGCATGTCCCGGGAACAAATATGGACACTGCCCCTGATCCCATTACTGCTAACACAGAACAACTACAACATCCTGCATCCAAACCTAAAAACTCTGCAGCTAACTGCCTGGAACATTACATAACAGCAATTAACCCAAATTTATCCCAAAGGGTTAAAGACATAATCCTGGAGGCCCGTAGACCTTCAACAAGAAAGAATTATGCAGCAAAATGGAAAAGATATCTCATCTGGAGTACGGCAAAGGGGCAAGATGTGACACTGGTGAACATAGCCAACATCCTGGAGTACTTGGCGGAGCTCTTCCATACAGGCCTGTCCTATTCTTCCATCAAGATACATGCATCAGCTATTTCAGCAGAATACAGCTTGGATCCTCCTGTCTTCTCGCATCCTCTGCTCAGACAGTTTCTGAGAGGAATTAAAAATGTAAAACCTCCCAGGAAACCTCCATTGCCAGCATGGGACTTGAACTTTGTGCTAGAAAAACTGACTCTACCTCCTTTCGAACCAGCAGCAACAGCAGAATTACAAGACTTATCCTGGAAGACTGCTTTCCTGCTGGCAATAACTTCAGCAAGAAGGGTCTCTGAACTACAGGCATTAATGGCAGTACAACCCTTCCTGATCTTCCATCAAGATAGTGTCCATGAGAACAAATCCTACATTTATGCCTAAGGTGGTATCCAGAGTCTGTTTAAATCAAGCTATCCACCTTCCTACATTCTTCCCCAACCCACAGAACAGGGGAGAAAAGCTCTTACATACCTTGGATGTACACAGACAATTATGCTACTACCTGGACAGGACAAAAAACAATAGAAAAACTGACCAGCTTCTGGTAGCATATGCAACAGGAAAGGAAGGAAAACCAATTTCTAAACAGACAATCTCCAAATGGATAGGAAATTGCATTAGATTTTGTTACTCCTACCATGGAAAGAAAACTCCAGAGAACATCAGGCCTCACTCCACAAGGGCTACAGCCACTACCACAGCTTTCTTACGAGGAGTGGCTACCAAGGACATTATAGAGGCTGCTACTTGGACCTCCGTGCATACATTTGCCAAGCATTATAACTTACCTCTATACTCTAGATCCCGTGCTGGTTTTGCCACTGCTGTTTTGCAAGGGATCCTGACTACACCATAATCTATTCTCATTTCCTCCTCCCCTAGTTTAGCTATGGTATTCTACCCATTTGTAAAGACTGCAGATGCATCCTTGAAGGACATAGTACAGTTTTGTACCTACCATAAATGTAGATGTCCGAGAGGAATGCATCTGCAGTCAGGATTACCCACCCTCCTTCCCCTCTGAGGTACTCCTAGGGTATTTACCAATCTTCAGCTAGCTTGGGGGGATCTATTATGGTGTATTTGTTTGTATTTGTTTGTATATATGTACATACATGCTTATTTTGTGTGTTTGCTCTCTACTATTTGGAAACTTTGGCATTTATCCAAATTTAGCCATCCAAGAGGGCACCTGGCATCTGGGGCAAGAAACACTGAGGAAAATGGCGTCGGCTGATGCCTTTATACCCGAATAACTGCCGCAATGACGTCGGGTGAAGTGCGACACCAGCCGAAGCCAGACCCAGACTTTGGAATCCGGCCGACCGAAGGGCTGCCTGACGACAGGACAACCCATTTGTAAAGACTGCAGATGCATTCCTCTCGGACATCTACATTTATGGTAGGTACAAAACTGTACTTTTTGGCTGTATAGGTTATATACTGCCAAAGACATAACAGCCATCCAGCTTCCAAAACTTCAGGGCACCTTCCACGCACCCAAACTGTTTGGCAGCACAAACTGAGTTTAATAAAAGACAAGTTTGGGAGCTGATCCCTTCAGTGCTTTACTGCTGTCAAATGCTGCCCTCTTCTGAGGTTTCTGAGGATTGACGGTCTACTTGCTGTTCTTTTGACGGGCAGATAAGTTCCCTTATGGGGAAAAAACTTCCATTCAATAATTGTTGTTTATAATTAATGCTTTCATCTTCAGGAGCAGTATTTTAATGGACTTTCTTGAGAGTGTACTATATTTTTAAACGGGAGTGCTCTTTTTTTCCTGTCATTTTAAGAGCTGTTTAATGTAACTGAAAACCATTTTTTCTTTGGAGAAATTGTGTTTATTTTACTGTGTGGAGCTGTGCTGGCAAAGTGTTTTAAAGTGTTTTTCTGTGAAAAAAGTGAAGACTTTGTTCTTACTGACATTTGCTGCTTGTTTTCCCCAGGAAAGAGACACCATTTCAGCTTGACCATGGAACAGTCTGTCGGTTTCACAATTGGTCCTTCTTCCAGCCACAAAAAGAAAAAGTTAAACAAACAGCCTTTGCCATCACAGCAAGCTATCAGTTTGCTTCAGCTGCAGGTTGGTGACTATGCAGTGGTCATTAGTTGTACCTCAGACCACTAGTCTTTTATCCGTATCCTTGTGGTGTAGAACCAACAGCCTCTATAGACCAGGGGTTAGCCACGTCCTTTGTGGCTGTTGGGATCCCCTTACTGTGAAAGGGAGAGCCTCTCATGTTAGTCTTGGAGAGGGTACAGGGAGGGCTTCCCTATTTTGTCAGACTGCTGTGTCCATCCTTGGGGAAACTGCTTTGCCATTGATAACACTGTTGGTCTCAGTTTTCCTGTCAAAAAGAAATAGAAGCTAAGCATGTATCTCCTCAAATTTCTTTAGACAGAAGTAATTTACTGGATTTTGCTCAGGGTTTAATTCAGGGTGTTTATACTTCTTATAAAGTTGTTTGAAAGAGGGATACCTCCGTTCTTGAAGAGATTTGAGATTCAGAATCTGTACAGGAGGATGATGGGACAGATACAGGGCTTTCTCCTCAGATTTCCGATTCAGACGCGAGAGCTCAGTTTCTGACCTTCCTGGGGGGACGTCTTTCTGTAAGACTATTTCTAGAAGGTGCCAGTGTTTTCATTGGGAGAATACTGATGTTCTTAGTCCCACAGAAAACACTACTGGCTCCTACAGAAGGAATTTCCAGAACCTGCACCCATTCATCCAGTTCTGTCAGCTTTTGTGCAAGTGTGTGTTACTGCCTGCAGTTTTTCTTACAGTCAGCCAGCTGTCCCTAAAAAGGCAGGTAGGATGTATAAAGTTCCTCATTCTTTTAAGTTTTTATACACTCTTCCCAAACGTGATCCAGCAGCTATAGCTTTAATTAATCCTTCTGCTGCTAAACTCTTAGTTAATTCTAATCCTACTCACTCTCTCATACGGGTGGGAAGATTATCGATAAGTTTGGGGGAAAAGTATATGCTTCCGCAACTTTGATTTTCAGAATTTTATTTTTTAGGCTCATATGTTAAGGCTTGTTCTGACTAATTTGAAAGTATGAGGAATGCTTTGTCTGCAGTTTCTTCTCATGAGAAAAAAATCTGATTTCAATAATTTTTTCTGTTCAAGTCACAGCTCATTTATTACAGTATGTGTATGACTGTTGATACTTCTCGGGCTTTGGCTATAGATGACAGTGGAAGAAATTCCCCCTTTCCAGGGAGTAATTCCTCATCTTCCAGACCAGACTATTTTGTTTACAGCTGTCCTTTCATCATATGCAGACTCAGGGAGTGATAGAACCAGTTCCCCCATCCCAGATGGGAAAGGGGTTTATTCACGGTCTGTGATAGTGCCCAAATTCAAAATTATGTCACTTCACAACCTGTTATCTCTTCTTTTTTTTTCAAGTCTCATTGAAACAGTTGATTTAAAGTTTCTTATTGCATGCCTGTTCATCCAGACTTCAGGTATTTAAGGTTTTGGGTGTCTGGATCACGTTATCAGTTCTCTGCCTTACCTTTTGACTGTCCACTGCACAAAGAGAGTTCATAAAGTGTCTAGCTCCAGTTATAACTCACTGTAGGCTACAGGAGATCCACATTTTTCCATATTTAGATAATTTTTCCATATTTAGATGACTTGCTTATTTTTGCAGAGTCTTTTTCAGAGTGTCAGGAATTTCTGTGTTGGGTGAGAGATGTTTTACACAAGTTGTGATTCCAAGACAACATTCAAAATTCTTTCTTGACTCCTTTTCACTGGATTGTATTTCTGGGTCTCCAACTAGACACCGCATTTCAAGGAGCTTTTTTTCCACAGGAAAAATTTAATCTATAGCTAGACCTATTTCTGGGGTTTTGCACTCAGACGTGGGTCACTGTGAGGAAATACCTCCAGGATGTCCTTCAAGGATGCATCTGCAGTCCTTACAAATGGATTGTCCTGTCGTCAGGCAGCCCTTCGGTCGGCCGGATTCCAAAGTCTGGGTCTGGCCTCGGCTGGTGTCGCACTTCACCCGACATCATAGCTGCAGTTCTTCGGGTATAAAGGCATCAGCCAACGCCATTTTCCCCAGTCTTTCTTGCCGCGTGGCGCCCGAAGCAGAAGCTGTTCGCAAGTGCCGGTCGGTCAGATCCAGAGATTACTACTACCGAATACTACTTCGAAGACTTCTAAAAAGCTAAGTACCCGCTGGGGACTCTTTCTTGCCTCAGCCGATGTCAGAAAAAGTGAATAACTGTTTAACTTGTGGGAAACAAATACCTCATAAAGATTTCCACTCTTACTGCTTACCTTGTTTAGGCCCAGACCACGACGTAGCAGCTTGTTTAGCCTGTGCTTCTTTCAACCGATTTAACGCTTAGGCGTCGGTCGGAGTTTGCTGAACAGTTTTTCAGCTCAGATTTTGCGTACATAATGCCGTCAGATCCTCCGACTACTCAAATTGTTAAGAAACGCAAAGAAAATGACCGACACTCGCGGTCCGCGGTTTCGGCCAAAACCACGGTTAAGCAAACCGCGAGTGTCTTGGTTTCGGCCGAAACCGAGCAAACGGTTCAATCTTCAGCCGAATCCATGACTACTACCGAGGCCCCCTCTACCCTAGTTGAATCGGCCTCTGAAGTTTTACCTACTACTGTGGTTTCACAAGACTTATCGGACACCATCCCTTTGGATGTTTCTACCCCAGCACTGGTGCTGCTAGGCATAATCATGAATACCCCAAGCAAGACTCCACATGAGGAAAAAACAGTGGTATTTGAAGTCTCTTTGGTCCCACCACTAACACCAAGGAAGTCAAAGCTAGGATCATAGGGGCTGCAGCCAACTGGCAGAGTGTGTCAGGGGTATGACAAAAAATGCCAAAGAAGCTGAAAAGTAAGGTGTACAAAACAGTGGTGTGACCATTACTATTGTATGATACAGAAAACTGGGCAGTAAAGACTGAGCAGTTGAGAAAGCTAGAGGTGATGGAGATGAAGTGCCTGAGATGGGTAGTAGGATGCACACTGTGGGACAGATGAAGAAATGAAGATATAAGAGCAGAATCCAGAATAGCTCCAATTACTGAAAAGGTCAAAGAGAACAGATTATTGTGGTCTGACCACATGTAAAAAAAGATTTGGGACAAAAATGAAGCAGGCAAGAGGAAACGAGGGCATCCAGCAAAGAGGTGGATGGCTTGTGTGAGGGAAGACCTCTGACACTCGGGCATGTGTATCAAGGAAGGTGGAATAGTGGCATTGAATAGAGACATATTGAGACATACCCTAACCTCACCCTAACAACACCCTAACCTCATGTAGAAGATGGGAAAAAGGGGGTTGATGATTATGGTGATTTTGCATAAGTGGTCTCAAAGAAAACCAGTGACCCCTCCTTGGGATCTTAATTTTGTGTTAGAGAAGCTAACACTTGCTCCATTTGAACCAGCTAACCAGACTGACTTGAGGTTATTGACATGAAAAACAGTTTTGCTGATTTAGCTGACCTCTGCATGAATGGTATCTGTTTTGCAGGCTCTTATAGTGAGTTAACCTGTTTCATTTTCCACAGAGACAGAGTTAGTTTGAGAAGTAAGCCATCTTTTATGCCTAAAATGGTATCCAAGTTTACTTTAAGGCCGACTGTCCATCTCATTTTCCTTCCTGAACCCAAAAATGTGGGAGAAAGGGTACTCCATACCCTGGATATCCACAGACAACTCTGGTACTATCTTGAGAGAGCTAAATCTTTTGATTTATTTATGTCCTGACTGAAATCACGTTGCCCTATTCCTGATGTATGAGTTGTCAGTACTGATTCTGGCTGGGGTACCAAAGCTTTAGCCTTCTAAGGTTATACATCCAAAGCATTACCTTAGCTCATAAGCTTAGGGGTATATAGACAGATGGACAAGAGTGGATCCTCAGACTTGCACCATTTGGTATTGTTACTTCACTTGATAATTTTCTCAGATAAGTGCCTCATTGGGAAACCTTCTGTTTTGTTCAAATTGGTTAAATGTCAGCTAGGAGGGGTAAGTAAGAATGCAGTAGGCATATTACATGCAAGTTTTTTCACACTAAGTACATTTTCTGTCTAGGTCTGGAACTCTATCACAAATCCTTCTCCATTTGTCAAACATTCATTCCCAAAACCCTTAGGTTGAGGCTGTCCTCTCCCAACACCTTTCTGAAGAAGTAGCATCTTAGATGTCTGGCTCAGTCCAGGATGGCAGAGTCTGCATCCACAGACATCCCTTTTGCACCTAAGAAGAAGCTTACGATGCCTAAAGCAGATATGCAGTCCAACATTTTAGACTCTGACATACCTGCAGGGGTTGCAGAATCCTCTGTACATAAGATAACTCTCAGTTGCCTGCTATGAAGACCCCGTTGGTGGCTAGTATGGCTGCTCAGACCTTGCAGACCTCGGCTATGTTTGATGAAACATGACTCATCTTTCTGAAGGCCATCATGGGGTCCCTCAAATATTAATTAGGGAATAGATTCCAGGCACATTAATAGAGAATGTTAAGTTGTCAATCTCACCTTCATTCTTGCTGGATGGGTTCGGAGCCGATCCTCGGCTCCGACTTGGCCAATACTAAAGCTCGAGAGCTTATTCCACCGGCTCGAGGCTCCCCTATATCCCACAATACTAGGCGGTAACTACTCAGATCTCGTTTGCCGCTTAGCTGACGAGGTGCTTTCTTCTACTGGCTCTGGCAGGTTAGTGAGTTTTTCTTGTCAAAAACTTCAATTTTCTACCCCTATCCTTTCTATTTAGTTTAGTTTTTAATATAGAGTATCCCTTTAGTTTAAATCGGGTCTCCCTTGTGTTTGTATTCCCTTTTTATTCCCTTTTAACTTTTAGGCCTTTGGCCCACTCCCTTTTTTCCCCTGTCATTTCAGTGTGACTGGATTTTTTCCTTTGGTTAAAGGGTGTGTCTGTGTGTAGTGTCTGTGTTATATACAGTCTCTTTTAGGATGTCTAAAGACTCCAAGATCTCAGGCTTCAAGAAGTGTGATTCGTGCTGTCAGAAAATGTCTCTGACAGACAGTCACACTTCTTGTGTCTATTGCCTGGGACCTTTGCACCTGCAGGACTCCTGTGCTGTTTGCCATGCATTCAGCCCTAGAGTCCTGCAGGAATGCAAAAACAAACTTATACTTCGAGGCTTGTTAAAGCCTGAAGGCCCCTCGACCCAGTCTGTGTCGGGGAAGCCTTCAAAGACTTCCAGGCCGTCGGCTCCAGCTTCAGAGCCGTCTGCTGGGAGCATTAAGGCTGCTTCGACATCTGCTCCGGCTGGAGTCGATGTTTCAAAGTCTCAAACCATTACCTCGGCTCCGGCCGGAGCCGAGGTTGCTAAGACTCAGTCAGCTCCGATAGTCTTATCGGAGCCACCTTCAAAGAAGAGGTCGAGGTCCCCTTCCATCGGCTCCATCCACTCGGCTCCGGGATCTCTTCTTCTGTCGGAGCGGAGCCATAGGTCCCATTCCTCTCGGTCCTCCAGGCTGTCCGACCATGACTTACAAAGGGTGGTGAGTAGACTTCTCAAGTCCGAGGCACTGGCCCAAATGCTGCATAGCCCTACTCAACAGTCAGCGGCTATTCCCATCCCTGCTTCTATTCCTCCTCCGACTCTTTTGAGTTCGGAGCCAGGGCTCGTCGGAGCCGTAGCTGTCGGTGCGTCAGAGCCGATACCTTCCCTTTCGGCTCCGTCGTCTGCTCCGATTTCCTCCTTGGAGGGATCTCGGCGCCGGGCTTCCCTCATCGGCTCCGAGGGGGGCGAGTGGTATCGGACCCTTGTCCGACTCCGTTCTCCCTCTCGGAGCGTCGGCGCTGGTGAGTTCGGTTTAGACATCGACCTCGGAGCCATCCCTGTCGGTGCAGGGGGGGTCCTTGTCTCCTCGGAGCGGGGACCTTCGGCCTTGGCTGATTGAGGCGCCTTCGAGGTCATGCGGAGCGTGCTAGACCCCGTGTCTACCCCACAGTCGGCTCCGTCAGCTCCTCCCACTTCAGTGCCTGCGGTGGTTTACCCACCCCCTCGTAACAGACCGTAGAGAGCCAGCTCCTCAGGTTTCCCCATTGGGAATATCCTCTTCTTCCGAGGCTTCTCCTGATCCGGTAGGAGAACCCCCTCGGAAGAGACAGTGCAAGAGGAAGCACATTGAATCCCCTGAGTCTATCACCTCTGACACCGACTTGGAGGAATCTGAAGGTTCCCCTCGGTCCCCCTATGAGGATGTCTCTTTTGCTGACATCCTTGAAATCCTTAAACAGAGGGGGAACTGGCCCGCCCTTAACCCTTCAGAGGACGAGTCGGTCTACCTTGAGGCATGCGGCTCTCGCCCTTCCACCTCCTGGGTGTCTCCTCCCTTTGACCCCCTCATGGAAGTGGTGGCAAGGAAGGCTTGGACGGCCCCTGATTTGGTGGAACCTACCCCAAGGAGGCCGTCAAAATTTATTACTGCCCCAAAAGAGAAACAGTTCTTATCCAAAGGTGTCTCTGTTGATGCCATGGTGGTGGCCGCAGCCACTAAGAAGGAATTAACCGATCCTTCGGTACCTGTCCATCCTCCTAATAAGGAGTCTAGGACTATGGACAGGTACGGTAAGCGGATGTTTTCCTCAGCGACCTTTGCCATGCGGTCGTTGAACTACTTGTGTCACTTCACCCATCTCCAGAGGGATTTACTCAAGGATATGGGTGAGGCCATGCAGGATCCAACAGCTGAGGGGTTCCAAGACAGAATGAACTCCCAGTTGGCAACCCTGAATTCGATTGTCAACTCCTCCATGCGGCTTATCAGATATGCGGCTGATGGGGCGAGTAGGGCCACAGGCACAGGTGTAGCTTTACTACGCCATGCTTGGATGCGGCTTTGCAATTTTGCGGACCCTTTCAAGGCGTCCTTCACCAATTCCCCCTTTGATGGCTCAACGTTGTTTGGACCTCAGGTGAAGGATACATTGACTAGGTGCGAGCAGGAAGGTAACACTCTCTCTGCCGTGGGAATCGTTTTTTCTACCCCTTCCAGACATCCCAAAGGTCAGATGGGGGGGGGGGATGTGGTTCCGCAAACCACAAGGAGTCTCATCTGACGCACAAAGTCGATTCCCCTCTAGAGGCAGAGGGGGGAACAACAATAGACGCCGCCCTAGGGGCAGAGGTGGTCCGCAAAACCAGGGTAGCAGAGAAACTTTCTCTGATAAACCCTTTCAGCATCCCTGAGGAGCTGCCCGGCTGTCCACCTTCGGAGGCAGTCGGGGGAAGATTATCACTGTACCCAAAAGCCTGGCTTTCCCTCACTCAAGACAAATGGGTACAGTCGATCATATCCAAGGGTTACAAAATCCCCTTTATTCACATCCCATCCCAACCCAAAGGATCCCTTCCAGACGTTCCACCCAGTCTAAGGGAACAAGCAGCGTTAGAAATATCAAAGCTGCTGTCAAAAAGAGCTATCCAACCAGTCCCAGCAGACCAGCAAGGATCCGGAATCTACTCCAAATTCTTTTTGATACCAAAAAAAACAGGGGACTGGAGACCAATACTGGATCTCAGCAAGCTAAACAAGTATGTGAAGAAAGCAAAATTCCGGATGGTCACGCTACAGTCCATTCTACCCTTCTTGGGTCAGGACACTTGGATGTGCTCGATAGACCTTCAGGATGCGTACTACCATATCAGAATGCACAGACGTTCCAGGAGTTTTCTCCGCTTCAGGCTGGGATCCAGTCACTACCAGTTCAGAGCCCTGCCCTTTGGTCTCACTACAGCCCCCCGAGTGTTTACCAAATGTATGGCAGTGGTCGTGGCTCACTTGAGACGTCAAGGATTCCAGGTGTTTCCATATTTGGACGACTGGCTCCTTACCGCCACCACCAGGCATCAACTGCTTCTATCCAGAGACTTCACCATCCAAACTTGCCAAGCTCTAGGCATTTCAATAAATTTAGAAAAATCTGCCTTGTCACTTTGTCAATCTATTACCTTTATAGGCGCCACCTTAGACACAGTTCATCTTTCTGCCAGACTAACAGAGCAAAGAGTATCAGATATCTGCAAACAAGTTTACCTTCCACTTCAATGCAACAAGATCAAAGCCAGGGTAGTCTTGAAGGTATTAGGACTCATGGCAGCTACTATTACACTTCTCCCCTTAGCTCGTTTTCACATGCGGATCCTCCAGTGGATGCTGTTTTCTCAATGGTCCTTCCAACAGCTCCTGATGTCTCACATCATCCTACTAACCCAATCATGCAAGAATCACCTGTCTTGGTGGATCACATCAACTCAAGTTCTCCAGGGCAGACCCTTCACCCCCCCCCCCAATCGCCACGGTGACGACGGACGTCTCCATCCAGGGCACGTGGCAATCTTTTGATTGCCACTTGCACATAAATGTCTTAGAGATGAGAGCAGTGCTTTTAGCGTTGCAAGCCCTTCAGGACTCTCTTCCCACAGGGACTATTGCAATTCAGACGGACAACATGTCCGTAGTGTGTTACATCAACAAACAGGGCGGAACCAAGTCCTACCCCTTATGTCGAGAGGCACTCAGACTTTGGCAGTGGGCGATTTCTTCTCAGCGTTTTCTGATAGCAACGCACATTCCCGGGAAGTCCAACGTGATTGCGGACAAGTTGAGCAGGGCTATTCTCATGCCTCACGAGTGGTCTCTAAAGAAATCAGTGCTGGAAGAAGTCTTTCGAAGATGGGGCCGGCCTTGCTGCGATCTTTTTGCTACTCCCCAAAACAGCAAGTGTCACGACTTCTTCACCCTCTTCCCTTTACCAGACCAGTCCACCAGAGACGCTCTAGTCCACGATTGGCCCCGGGGACTTCTGTATGCTTTCCCCCCCTTTCCACTGATCTCTCAATTAATTCAGAAAGCTATCGCCTCGAGAGTCACCATGATCCTCATTGCCCCTTACTGGCCTCGACAGATATGGTTTCCATTCCTTCATCATTACCTCTTGGAGCAGCCTTGGCATCTGGACCCAGTGCCAGATCTTTTGACCCACCAGTCGGGCCAGCTGCACCACTCCCTCCAATCTCTCAACTTCACAGCTTGGTTTCTCCGATTCCTACCCTACGATTCCAAAAACCAAACAGACTACGAAAGAACAAAAATTCGAGGGAACAAGCTGCTAAGCGTAAGGAAAACAGATAATAAAGTAAAATCCACAGTCCGGTAAAACTGTTCCAAAGAAGGCAACAAAAGTCCATGCGCTGTAATATTAGAGCTTTTATTAACCACAAGCACTTTCGGAGAGACTCCTATCTCTCCTTCCTCAGACAAAAATGAAACAACCAGTTGTAGTATCAAACTTTCTTTAAAAAGGGTGCTGTTAACTAATTAACCAATTAGAAAACAAATTGCCAATTACCAATTCAACAGCTTGTGAGTTTAAAATCATACAGAACCAGCAGCTAAAATATTAGAAACAAAACAAAACAAAACTTCACTTTAAAAATGCGAATTATTTCGCCATTTAAAACATAAAACTTCCAGCCTTTTCTATCATAAAGGGATATAATGTCTATCAGTGCTCATATACGTAATATACACTGTTCTTATGTTGTATAAAAGTGTATACACAAATACGTAAATTATAAATTACGTAATAATTGCAACTACATCCAAAGGCTAAGCCTTAAACATTTAAATTTAAATTTAAATTTAGCTCATAATGCTAACATTTAAATGATTGTTAGCATGGAACTACAAAACTCTCATGAGTAGCTTTCCAAATATTAACACCTATAAGTTTAAAGTTTTGAAATTTAAAATTTTAAAACAAAAACTTCTATACATTTTCAAATGTCCTGTTGTTATAAATATGCTCTAAGAAGAACCAATTGTTAGTTTTAGTGTTTAATTTTTATAATTTTTATAATACCTGCAGCTTATAATTGAGCGAATATGTGTAAACCTAATGTGTTTCAATATTTATGACGACGCTAATAAGTTTTGTGGTTTGTTAAAATGGATACAAACCACTATGTCCATGTGGCGTTATGTTGTTCTCTTAAATGCAATACATGCGTTAAATAGTTAATCAATGTAAAATCCTATATAGGTCAACTCAACACTTCACTTCGTAAAGTCCCCTATGCATTTGTATTAGACGCTAGATGCAGCGTCATTCAAAGTGGAACCAAATCAAAAATATGAGTTAGTTATGCAAGGAGAGTTGGCAAAAGCTCCCGGCTGAGACAAAAGATGTTACCTTGTACAAGCTAATAGTTTTAAAATACAAGTGAGCGATATTGCTTCATTTAAGCCAGGGTGTGTGTGTGCAGATGTCCTAAGCTGCCATAATAGCTCTTCCTTTTCTAACAACAATTGCCATGGACCTGAAAACATTTGTGTCCTAATTTGTTTCAGAACCATAAATCTGAAACTATGTTCTTTATTGTCCATAACATGGAAGGCCAGAGCGTTGTTAGTGTCGCTCTTAGAAATAGCATATAAATGCTCATACACTCTTTTATGCAGTGCCCTCTCAGTCTTTCCTATATAGAAAGCAGGGCACTGCTTACAGCTTGCCACATACACCACTGCCTTAGATGAGCAGGTAAAGTTACCTGTTAATTTGTATTTCACATTGTTGATAACCACACAATTACCTTCCTGCATGAATTTACACTGGTTGCACAATCCACATTTAACCATACCCTTAACTTTATTAAATGAACTATTTTTGTTCATTTCTAGCAATGCCTTTAAGTTAAATCCTTTCCTAAAGGCTATACTGGGTGTTGTACCCAACAATTGCTGTAAGTTTGTATCTTCTTTTATGTTGGCCCAATTTTTCTGCAGGATTCCCCTAATAAAATGGTGATCAATTGAGAACGTGCACAAGAATCTGACTTCTATATCAGCTTCTCCACCCTTTCTGTTCAGGCCCCCCACAGAATCTTGGTTAGTCATCAAGTTCGGCCCTGCTCTATTAAGGATGGGTCTAAAGTAGCCGGATTCCCTTTTGTGTTTCACTTCAGATACAATCTCCAAAATGAGAGAATTGGGATACCCCCTCTTAACAAACATAGCAGTTAAATTGGTACATTCATAATGGAAATCCTCATCTTTGGTTATCATCCGCGCCGCCCTAACCATCTGCCCTTTAACCACAGCTCTTTTTTGATGGATAGGGTGGCAACTACCAAAGTGCAGGAATCCATTAGAATACGTGGGCTTTCTATAGATGTTACTAGTAAACATAGCCAGTTTTCTATCTTTGGTCAGATTAATATCTAAAAAGCTAATTTCGCTCTCGTTCACTTCAAATGTGAAATCCAAGAAGTGGGTCATGGTCTTAATGTCATCAATAAAAGGAGCCACCATATCCGAGGAACCCTTCCATAGCATAAACATGTCGTCCTGGTATCTTGTGTACCAGGCGACATGTTCTTTAAATAGTGGGTTATTAAACAATAATGTGTTTTCCCATTGTGCCATTACACAGTTGGCAAAAGACCCCCGCATGGTGAGCCCATTGCTACGCCAGAAACTTGCCTATATATAACGTTGTCAAAACTAAAAAAGTTGTATTTTAACACCATTTCTAGCAACGTTTCAACTGTGTAGACAATGTTTTGTTCCACATTCCTTGTCTCTAAGAAGTCCCTTACCCACTCCAATCCCAACTGTTGTGGAATGACCGTGTAAAGTTCCTTCACATCTACAGTTAGGAAGCTTAAGTCAGGGTCAAAGGGTATTTTGTTTATGTTTTCTAGAAAGCTCCACGAATCCTTACAGATCTGATTTTCTTTTTCTAAGTATGGTTTTAAGACAACATCCACATATTTGGCACAAGACACCAACATAGACCCCCTCCCGTCTACTATAGGTCTGAAAGGGGGTTCACAGATAGATTTATGAATTTTTGGCGTCCAAAAAGGAAGGCATTCTAGGTGCTGTGATGTTAAGAAAAGAGTGGATGTGAATGTCTATAAAATCTTCCAAGAATAAATCTTCAAGCGTAGCCTTCACCCTATTAAATGCTGTAATAACCTCATTAGTGCTAGTTTTTTCATATGGGCCATCATTTAAGTGGGAACTTAACTTGTTAATATAATCCACTTGATTCATAAAGATGAGCCCATTACCCTTGTCGGGTTTCATAACCCGAATTCTACAATCCTGTAGTAATTTGATAAAATCACGTTCCTCACGTGTTATGTTTAACCTATGTTTATATTTGTTGTTAAATGAGCTTTCAGCCAAAAACCTTAAATCTAGTTCACAGGATTTTTCAAAAGTTTTTAAATTTCCTATCAAGGGTGGGTTAAATAAACTAGCAATTCTAAAAGGTCTAATGAGGGAAGAGCATTTTTAAAGTGAAGTTTTGTTTTGTTTTGTTTCTAATATTTTAGCTGCTGGTTCTGTATGATTTTAAACTCACAAGCTGTTGAATTGGTAATTGGCAATTTGTTTTCTAATTGGTTAATTAGTTAACAGCACCCTTTTTAAAGAAAGTTTGATACTACAACTGGTTGTTTCATTTTTGTCTGAGGAAGGAGAGATAGGAGTCTCTCCGAAAGTGCTTGTGGTTAATAAAAGCTCTAATATTACAGCGCATGGACTTTTGTTGCCTTCTTTGGAACAGTTTTACCGGACTGTGGATTTTACTTTATTATCTGTTTTCCTTACGCTTAGCAGCTTGTTCCCTCGAATTTTTGTTTTTTTGTTCTTCCGATTCCTACCCTAGCCAGGCTTCCCTTAATCTCTCATTCGGTCCGTAACATCCTGATAGCCTCTCACAAGTCTTCTACCAGAAGGATTTACAATAGTAAGTGAAAGCGTTTTTCCTTCTGGGCATCATCAAAAAATATAGACCCCTTCACTGCACCTATCCAGTCTATCCTAGACTTCCTGGCAGAGCTCTTTCATTTAGGCTCTTCCTCATCTACCATTAGAGTACAACTAGCTGCTATATCTAACTTTCATGTAGGTGTCTCAGACTCCAGTATCATGTCCCATAAACTCTGCAAAGCCTTTCTAAGAGGTGTCTTTTTGCTCAAACCCCCAATCAAAGATCCCCCACCTCAGTGGGACTTGAATTTGGTCCTAGCATCCTTGATTCTCCCCCCCTTCGAACCTGCGGCTTCATGCCCTCTTAAGTTGCTCTCATGGAAAACACTTTTTCTAGTAGCCATAACATCAGCTAGAAGGGTATCTGAACTTCATGCTCTTTGCAGTCATCCTACTTACTTAGTTTTCCATAAAGACAGGGTGTCCCTCTGGACTAATCCGTCCTTCTTGCCTAAGATTTCCTCTGAGGCAAACCTAAACCAGACGATTGATCTCCCCATCTTCTTCCCTGATTATTCCAACAGGTCGGAACAAAAGTTACATTTTCTAGATGTTCATCGCCAACTTCGATATTATTTAGACAGAACTAAACAGTTCAGGAAATCTGATCAGCTCTTCCTGTCTTATGCGGAAGGGAAATTAGGCCTTCCAGTTACTAAAGTGTCCCTTTCAAGATGGATTACCTCTATAATTTCCTTCGTCTATGAAATCAGACATCAAAAACTGCCTTCAAGACCTAGAGCTCATTCAACTAGAGCATTAGCTACATCTGTAGCTTTTCAGGACAGGCTACAAATAGATTCCATTTGTGCAGCAGCCACATGAGCTTCTCCTCATACCTTTATCTCACATTACAAATTGGATATGGCCTACAGAAACCGTGCCAACTTTGGTTCCACTGTTCTCAAGAGTCTGTTCCAATAAGCCACCCGAGGTAAGGTGCTAGGGACGCGGTCCCATCCAGCAAGAATGAAGGCGAGATTGACAACTTAACATTAAGAAGTTATGTACCTACCATAACGTTCCATGTTAGTTGTCTTCTTCTCGCCTGCTTTCTTGCGTCCCACCCTCCTTCCCCCTAGCCTGGACAGACCGATAGGAATTTTTTGGGATCTTCCATTGGGGTTTCCTTCCCACATGTTCTACCACCTCTATTCTCCTTTTTATGTTTGTGGTAGCTTACATACAGGTTTATATATATATATATATATATATATATATATATATATATATATATATAGAGGTGGGTTCTTTTTCTCTCTTCTCCATACTATGGAGACCAGAACTGCTTGGTTTTAGCTATCAAACGAGATCTGAGTAGTTACCACCTAGCATTGTGGAATATAGGGGAGCCTCGAGCCGGTGGAATAAGCTCTCCAGCTTTAGTATTGGCCGAGTCGGAGCCGAGGATCGGCTCAGAACCCATCCAGCAAGAAAGAAGGCGAGAAGAAGACAACTAACATGGAACGTTATGGTAGGTACATAACTTCTTATTAGGCAGGGTTCTGAACCTCTTTGTCTCATCCAGGTGGATGTCATAGCCAAAAAGAAAAAAAAAGACTATATATGTGACCTTTCCTTCAGCAGCTACAGAAAAGGAGTGGATATATTTCTCTTAGGGATTGTGTAAAGCTGTATTGGCTTTGAAGCCCCCTTCCTTTGGGTCACAACAAATGAGTCTGTATTAGAACACCGAAGTTTCAAACCTTCGAATGTTCTAATATCGAACCCTATGCAGCAAAAGCTTAAAATATCGAAGCAACAGAAAACCAGATTTTTTCCTAGGGAAAGAATTTGGTTGTCCGATTCTGTTGCTTCAGTATTTTCAGCACTGTGGTGGAAAGTTACAGATCGGGTTCAGGTAAGTGTGTGATTGTGTGGACGTGAGGGTTAGGGCTGGTTAGGTGAGTTAGAGTTAGGGCACGGGTTAGGCATGTGTGCGATTGTGTGGACGTGAGGTTTAGGGTGGGTTAAGTGAGTTAGGGTTAGGGAGCGGGTGAGGTGAGTGTGTGATAGTGGCAGACCTTAGGGTTAGGGTTTGGGTTAAGGTAAGTGGATAGTTAGTGGTGTGTGTGTATAGTTAAGTGTAGGGTTAGGTGTAAGATTTTAGGTGTATGTGTGTGGATTACTGTTTGTTTGGTGTGCTTGTGTTGTGTGTATGTGTTTTGGAACAGCAATTTTTTTTCCCTAGGAAAAAATTTGCTGTTCTGACAATTTGAAATTGTAAGCTTTCGCTTACATAGGGTCGATTAATCACCGATCGCTTTAAGTGGTCAGTGATCTAATATAGACCCCAACAGTCACAGGCTACTCCTCGAAAACCTCCTTTCACATCAACTTCTTCTTCTTCTTCTTCTTAAGAAGAATAGGATTATAATTCAGATCACTCTCTAAACTGTTATTCTCATCTACACTCTCTTGGACAAATCTCTTTGGATGAAGAGGATTCCCTATCTCTGGATTCTCCATTTGAGAAAGCTTCCTTTCGGGAAACTATCCAGAACATGATGAAACACTTTGAATGGCATTCCATGCAGATTGCTGACGTTCAGAAGAGGTACTACACCCTTTTGTAGATGTGTACTCCTGCCCCTTCTCCAGTTCCTCCTGTTCTTGTTCTTTCCAGTCTGCATCTTCAGCACCTGACTGTCAACCACCAGCTCCTAAAAGATCAGACAAGTTGTACAAGGTGCCTGATGACCTAAAATACTTACACAAGAATCCTGTGGCAGATCCCTGTGCAGTGTCTCTTGTTTCAAGTAAGCTCTCTAAGCTCTTATTCAGTGCAAATGTCCTATCTACAGACAAACACAGTAAAGCTATGTATAGATGAGAGAACTACAAAACTTTGATTTCTGTATTGCAGTCCTTGAGCAAAGTTGCGCTGGACCCTCCAACTGCAGAATCAAAGCAGCAAATACAGAATCTACTGTCTCAGGTACTCAAATAGCCAGACTCAGTATTAAGTGCAATTATTATGCTGTGGATGCCTTTTTCTAGGGCAGCAGTCACTAGGTGTGTTCACAGATGTGCATTGCTTCATAGCCAGCTTATTCCTGAGGATTTCAAATCAAAACGTTTAGACTCTTCCCTGGACAAAGACGTATTGTTAGGTTCTCAGACTGCTAGTCTGTTCAAAACTCTACAAGAGCAAGGTAAGGCTATGAAAGACTGCAGACAGATTCTGCTCTCATCAGTTGCTAGATACCATAAGAATTACCCATCTAAATCAGAAATCTAGAAAAACCCTGTAGATCAACAAAAATTTAGACAGCTGAGAAATAACACAAAAAAGCTATACTCACGGATAAAAGAAGCTTTTGCTTACAACTCCAGAAAACTCACCAAAATAAACCACAAAAGTTTTGGGAAGCATTAACAAACTTCTTCACCTAGGTTACTCCATTACACCAACCCCACAAGGCACTGACCATGAGAATCTCAAGCACACTGCTAGTGCCTTCAATACCTTTTTCACAGAGGCCATTCAAACTCTTGCCAATCAGCTAGCACCTGATGGCTTAACTTTGCTAATCTCAAGTACTAGCCCACCCCCAACCAGTCCCAACATCACGCATTCTCACCCTTAACCAAAAACTTAAACCAACTACTCCCTCAGCTGACCAACTACCTACTGAATATCTGCAAGTAGCAGCCAGATCTATAGCCTATCCCATTTCCATCCTGATTAACAGAACAATAATTGAAGGTTCCATCCCAACTATCTGGAAAATCTCTCACATTATCCCCCTACATAAAGTTGGTAACTCTAACGAATTTTCTAACTACTGCCACATAGCCTTACTTTCTCCTCTGCAAAAATAATGGAAAAATGCATCCACAATCAGCTAATAGACCACCTAATCCAAAAATAACTTACTTTCTAAATGTCAACATGGATTTAGGCCATTCCACAGTACTACCACTGCCCTCTTATCCTTTTCTGAGTGCATTAATAAAAACCGTAACAACAACATTCTTTTTTCTGCACTCTTTATCGATCTTTCACAGCTTGCACCTGTCACCACTGGGCTTCCGGATATTGGCTAAGGCTCTTGCCACCCCCATAGTGCCTTTTTTAGGCAAGGCTCAAAAGACTAACCCACCTCCTTAGAAAACAAAAATGGAAAAAAATTAAGGGTAATGCTGCTCAATGCCAGAAGTCTAAATCTCAAGATGCAGGCTCTCGAAGCACTCCTCAGTATGGAGAACATCGATGTCTGCGCAGTAACTGAAACCTGGTTCAAGGCTCCTGAGAGCACCCCAGTGCTACCAGGCTTTACCTCGTATCATGCTTTTCGGCCCCAAAACCCGGGCCGAACCACAAAGGGAGGGGGAGTGTCTATATTCATCAAGGACACCCACACCTCCAGGTTAGTGGCAACTCATGAAACATCGGAGACCATCCAGGTGCAACTAACCGTAGGCAAAACTGCTATACAATTGGTTGCATGTTACAGACCACCCTCCCAATCTCAAGAACCCCATTCAGCCATCCTGAAGACATTGGAGGATATGAATGTCTCACCAAATACCATCATATTGGGAGACTTCAACTACCCTAACATAGACTGGGTGCACTATTCTAGCCCTAACACCCTAGCCCAAAGGTTCCCGGAATTCATAAACTCAAATGCAATGGAACAGCTAGTCACCTCTCCCACAAGGGGAGATAATATACTAGACCTGATCATCACAAACATGGGGTCAAAATGCTCCACACCGGAAGTATTCCCCTCACTAATGAGATCTGACCACAAACTAATCACCCTGGATATACATATTCCACCTCCACCCCCAGCACAAAAGACTACAGTGAAAAACTTCTCAAAAGCCGACTTTACACTTCTTAAGACTGAGATGGTATCCTTTAAGCCCACTGGGCCAGTGGAAACCACATCCCACAATGCTGAATCCTTCACAAATGCTTTCTACGGACATCTCCAAGAATGCATGGATCATGCGATCCCAAATAAAACCAAGACCCTCTCCACCAAGGGAAAGCGTCCTGTCTGGTGGATCCCAGCCATAAACAAATTGTATAACAAAAGAAGGAAGCTACTGCAAGACAGAGCAAAATTCCATAAAGGGAAGGCATCTCTGATCAGCACTAGTAGAAAGCTACGTTCTCTCATAAAAACATCCAAGGCCAACTTTGAGAGAAAAATCGCCAAGGACACTAAAGATAACCACAAGGCATTCTTCAGTTATGTTAGAAACCTGGGCGGAAACCCTCAGATATGCTCAGAGTTGGTACACAAAGACAGAAAATTCACCGAACCCACAGATATTGCCAACATTCTGGCAGACAGGTTCAGTGCAAATTTCTCCCCTCCCTCACCCCCAAAAGAAGAAATACTTATCCCAGCTGAATGTAACCTCCCTGCCATCTCAGATGTCCAGGTGAGAGCCGCCCTCAGCAAAGCAAAAAAACACAGCATCAATGGGACCTGATGGTATCCCCGGTTGCGTGATACGTGAACTCCAAGAGGAGCTAAACCTGCATATAAAAATGCTATTTAACCTTAGCCTTACTACAGGATATGTACCTGAACACTGGCGTACAGCAACAGTGGTCCCACTCCACAAAGGAGGCACCTCTACAGACTCTGGGAACTACCGCCCCATAAGCTTAACCAGCCTGGTCTGCAAAGCTATGGAAAGAATCATTATGGAACTCATAAACAGCGACATTGGGGACCTACAGACACTTGATCCCACCCAGTTCGTCTTTGTAAAGGGCAGATCCTGCCTTTTGAACCTGGTTGACTTTTTTGAAATAGTCACTAGAGCCATTGATGAGGGCAAAGGAGTCCATACAACCTACCTGGACTTGGCTAAAGCCTTCGACACAATACCTCACTCAGGCATCATAGACAAGCTCAACAGCTTAAATGTAAATCCATATGTCACAAGATGGGTTGCAAACTGGCTAAAGAACAGAACCCATAAAGTCAAAATTGCGGGAGCCATGTCAGACTCAAAGCCAGTCACAAGTGGTGTCCCACAGGGCTCTGTCCTGGGACCCCTCTTGTTCGGCATTTACTTCTCAGATGTGAAAGCAAACATGGGAGGGTTGTGGCTGACAAAGTTCGCAGATGACTGCAAACTAGGTGCCATAGTCTATACACCAGCTGACACATACATCCTACAGAAAGGCCTCACCGAAACGGACAACTGGTGCCGGAATCATGACCTTAAACTGAATGCCAAGAAATGTATAGTCATCCCCTTTGGGAAAAACAAAGTACCCACAAATTATCACATAGACAGTAACCCACTGAGTACGGAAAAAGTAATCAGAGACCTGGGGACCCAAGTCGATAGTGACCTCTCATTTGACAGCCACGTTGCCAAAGTGGTTAGAAAGACTTTCTACCTTACCCACCTTATCATGAAGGGATTCACATCCAGATTAAAGGAGGTCATTGTACCCCTATACTCCTCCCTTATCAGGCCCATGATTGAGTACAATGCCCCATTTTTTATGTACCTCACCCGGCACTTGCAACAGCTGGAGAGACCCCAGAAGTACCTCACCAAGAGGATCAAGGGTCTCCAACATATGTCATATGCTGCCAGGCTAAAGAAACTCCAGCTCTATTCAGTAGCATACCGCCTGCTCACTGGTGATCGTGCCTGACATACAAGGCCATGTCCAATCAGGAATTGATGGACATGCTCCACCTCAAAAAATCCAAATCCATCAGAACCACAAGAGCTAAAGATTTAAACCTTAGCACAAATATGAATAGGACATGCTGGAGGGACAGATTCATAACTCAGAGGCTTCCCATACTCTGGAACAGAATCCCAGTTCATGTTAGGCAAAGCCCCTCACTGACTCTCTTCAAGAGAAATCTTGACGAGTGGATGGGAGATTGTAGGTTTACCCCGGGGGTCATCCCTGTGTCACTACTAGACAGAGGCACAGTGAACTAATTTTATTAAGTTAGGGGGTCTTCAATGTGTCACTACTAGACAGAGGCACAGTATGCTAAATCTATTCTGTACACTTTAGTACCACTACATGGGGTGGCGAAAGCCACATCACTAGGGCTAGGCTTATAAATGCCCCAGGGCAGATAGCCTAGTACTAAACTATTTGATATGGTTAACCACCAGATACTTATAAATATCCTCAAATCCCTTTCACTAGATGCATTGGCTATAAAATGGTTCCAGTCTTACTTAGATAATAGACAGCAGGCTGTACTATGGGATAACAATCTATCTACCCATTTCCCCATTACCCTTGGTGTCCCTCAAGGCTCCATATTAGGACCTCTTCTATTCTCAGTTTTTATTAACGACCTTCACTCAGTAATTCCTCATGCTACTTGTATACAATATGCAGATGATTCCACATTAATATGCTCGGCCACTTCTACATCTGAACTACAGTTCCTAACCCAAAAGGTGTTTAATACAGTAGAACAATGGTTTACACAGCACTGCCTCCTCTTGAACCCCAAAAAGCAAAGCTTGCTCTTCACTCCTTCTCGGAAGTCCTCCCCAGTAGATTTCACAGTCATATCTAATAATGGTGTTCTCATATCTCCCAATCCAACTGCCACACTCCTTGGAATAACAATAGACAACAACCTTAACTTTGACACTCAAATAACACAATAAAAACCGTAAATAGAAAACTGGGCTCCTTCTATAGGATCAAACCCTTCCTTACTCCAGCAACCAGAATAACTTGCCCACACCCATCTGATCTCTACACTCCTCTATGCCTCACCCATTTATACTAATCTGTCAAAAAAAAACATCAACAAACTGGAAAAATCCTAAAATAACATTGCCAGATTTGCTACTGGCAATCCATTTAGAACCCACCAATGTTATAATTTAAAGCAGCTAGGATGGCTTGACCTACAAAATCAGCTAAAATTTTACCAACTTAACATTGCCCACAAGACCCTTTTCCCACCTACTAATACTCCAATACTTTCTACCCTCATTACCCCCTACAAAAATCTTAATACCTTACGCTCTTCGAATAAACTACTTGTTTGCATAAGTAAATCCAACAACCTGGCCGGAGATTCTCTGTTCTCTAACACTGTTGGGAAAAACTGGAACCTACTTCCCAGTGAACTTGCATCACTTTCCTCAATATCATCTTTCAAATATAAACTGAAATTATACCTTACAACACACTGGTTATGTCCCTGTACTAACCCTGACTAACTTCCCCTTTCTATTACTAACTACTGTTTACCCACTAATTCTCTGTACTAAGTCCAGTTTCCTTGATAACAAAGAGAATTTTTACCTTGTAGATAATATCAATGTTTGTAGTGATTTCATTCTTATGGTTTGTTAAATGTATGCATTAGGTTTGTGATATAGTTGTGGAATGAGCTGGTATCATTTGTTAAATTATGTATTGTACCAACATTTCTTTTGCAATTGTGTTATTGGAGCTCATCTCCCCGGGCCTCTACTGAAAATGGACATGTATCCAGTTAGACTAGCCCGGTCAACAAATGTAAAATAAATAAATAAAATAAAAAAATCCACCTTTCCTCAGAAGGGACCCTAGGGCAACTCAAAAACAAAGTAACTCCCCCTAGGAAAAGATGCTCTGAAAAACCTCATAGGGAACCTCCATCTGGGAGGTCTGTCTTTGGAAATTAAAATCTGTGATTACCTTCGCATCAAGCCCTCCCTTGCCCTCAGCCCTATAACTCCTCTTTCCAAAAGATAGTCACTCTCCCTGGCCCATTGGGAAGCTATTACCACAGACAAATGGGTCCTGTTCATCATCAAGGACATTTATGCCATGTCCTGGGAAAGTATTCCCTTTCTGAAGGGCATGCCACATCCTCTTCACAACCAGCTGCTACTCACCGCCATCAGCTGCTAATCACCCCCATTATTCAGGACCTCCTGAATTGGGGTATCATTGAACAACCCAGAAGACTTCACATGAAAAGGATTCTACTCCAGAATTTTTCTGGTGTCAAGGAAAGAAGGCTAATGGAGAACCATCCTAGACCTTCCCTAATAAACACTTTCTTGAAAGTACCAACTTTCAAAATGCTCTCTCTTCCCACTCTCTTGCCTTTAATTCTTCTGCAGGACTTACTGATGTCTCTAGATCTGTAGCATGCCTACTTCCACATACCTATTCATCCTTTAGCAGGAAATTCATCTGTTTTTTTTTTCTTCCCCCAGCTCCTTGCATTTTGTCTTTCTGCAGCACCAGGGGTGTTCACAAAGTGTCTAGTTCCAGAGGTGGCATTCTGCCACACCCAGGGAATTCAGATTTTCCCCTACCGAGACAACCTATTGCTCCAAGCGCTCGCTCCAGGAGTGCTTCTTCAGCATCTACACTTCATTCTCCAGCTCCTGTCAGGTCTGGGTCTCACAGTAAACTACAAAAAATCCCCCATGGTTTCTGCACAGCACCTGGTTTTCGTAGGTTGCAATCAGGATGCAGAGAAAATGCATGCCCTCCTCCCTCAGGAGAAAGTTCACAGTCTGTCGAACTTCTTCCTAGATCTCTCCTTTGCAACACACTGCAGTGCAAAGGAAATGTTAAGAACACTGGGGTTCATGGCATCCAGACTTCACATGAGGAAAATCTAGTAGTATCTGAAGTCTGTGTGGTTTCAGCACTCGCATCCCTTGGATACTGTGATTCCCCTCCTCCCTTGTCTTAAAAAGGAGCTGCTTTGGTAGAAGGAATAGGTCAGTCTCAACCCAGGACTTCCCTTCACATCACCACCTCCTCTGCAAGAGGTTCTCACAGATGCCGGGATGAGGTGTGGGGGCAAGGAAAGGATCAGACCTGGTACAGGACAGATGGCAACCACAGTTCCTTAAGGAACACATTTGTCTGAAGGAAATGAGGGCTCTTCTGCAATCACTGCTGACCTTCTCCCACCTGGAAATTTGGACTACTCTTGGTGTACACAGACAACACCACAGTTATGTGGTACATAAACAAACAGGAAGGCACCACGTCTTGCCTGCTTTGCAGAGTAGCACAGGAAGTGTGGAACTTGGCCATCAAAATGGACATAACTGTCTCAGCCACATGCATTCCTTTACAAGGCAGTGTGCTGGCAGACTCCCTAAGCCACTCCTTGGAGGACCCCACAAATGGACCTTAGGCAGGTTTTCCAAGCAATCGCCCTTCATTTGGGCACACCTCAGTTAAACCTGTTTGCATTACCAACCAACCATTGGCTCCCCCAGTTCTGTACCAGGGAACCTTGTCCCTCAACCTGGAGGACCGATGTCTTCACCGTCTACTGGACAAGGAAGTTCCTCTATGCCTTTCCCCCACTACCTCTTTTTTCCAAAAAAATTTTCTGAAGGCACAAAAGAAAGCATCTAAGCTCATTATATTGGCCCTTTTTTTTTGCTGAGGCAACATTGGTTTCCCTTGCTATTTCACCTTAAAAAAGGAAGTTACAGGAAAATACCTGTAGAACCTGACCTAATCACTCTCCATCCAAATCTTCCATCATTCAGCTTGACTCTGTGTTGACAAGATTTGAATTTCTCAAGGCCATACATTCTCTAAGGAGATTGCCAGGAAATCTTGCACAGCTAATTTTAAACGTTTTCATATCTGTGCCGCAAACAAGTCAGGTCCCTCTCTTATCACAGGTCTCTGCTGTCCCGCAATACTTTTGTAAACTACTTCATTCAGGTTTTGCTTACCCTTCTATAAAAGCTCATATTTTGACTGTCAATGCCTGTCTGCCTCCCTCTTAAACCCCTGCTTATGTCAGAAGTCAGACTTTTCCACAGAGGAGTTCTGCATATTAACCCACCAAGGAAACCCATTTTTTCCCCCTTGGCATCTCAGTTTCATGCTGGAAAAGCTTACTTTTCCTTGAACCAGCATTTTCTGCCTCTTGCACTTGGAAAACTATTCTACTCTTGGCTCTCACCTCTGTTAGCATAGTTTCTGAGTTACAAGCTTTTATGACCATTCCACCTTTTCCTATTTTCCACAAAGGCTGGGTGACTGTCTGGGCTAAATCCATCCTTCATGCTTAAGGTAGTGAATGAGCTGTCCCTCAATCAGGCTATGCATTTACCATTTTTTTCCCAATCCCCAAAATAAGGGGGAAAAATCTTAAATTCTCTGTACATTCACAGGCAACTAAGATTTTATCTAGACAAAACTAAATCTTTCAGAAAGACTAACCATTTGCTTGTATCTTTTGTGCATGCATTAACATGCATTTTTGCTTCTTCACGACTGCATAACACTACAGTGTTATGATGATGAAAGGGTTGTAAGAAACTGGGAGTATTCAAAAAGGTTAGCTATAGAGCGCTGCCAACAATGAAGTGTTGTGATCTACTGGTACTATGCTGATACTGACCATTCGGAGATATGCAAGAACCGCATGGACCAAAAGCTCATTAGCAGCTCATTTGCATGTCTCTGAAATTACCTGCAGTATGTGTCCCCCAGGCAACCATTACATCACTGTTGCACAAGCATTTACAGAGAAAGACACACACACACACACACACACACACACACACACACACACACATATGCACACACACGAATACAGTTACACTCATAACTCTACACATGCAGACACACACGTACACTTTCTTTCTATTTCACATGCACTTGCACAAGCACACACATGGCCTTACAGTACTTCTGTGCTGTGGCAGAAATAAACACGCTGTTACCACAGGCAGGAACCAATGTACACTGTAAAACTGCAACATACAGCTGTTGGTTATGTTTTTTGAAATAGAGCAGTAGAACTTGTCTTTGAATCACTCTTCTGCACTACTTTGATCCTGATGTGTGGTTCTGTGGCAGAGCACAAGGTTAGTTTACATTAACTTCATCTTCCAGGCAAGAGGCGTTCTCCAGCGAGATGTAGCTGTAGTGGTACGGCGTTCTTTGCCTCGCTCCATCTTAACATGTTGCACAGTTCTGCTTGAAACAGTATTGTGCAATGCATTATGTATTTCTGGGTGCCAGCATCGGTCTCGTCTCTTTTGTTTTCTGTATGCAGTTAATTGTACCCAAGTATGTATTCTGCTGTGCATAACAGAATTTTAATTCAGTCAGAAGCAATTTTGGTAAATGGGTAGGCAAGCTAACTTGTGGCTGTTTTTGTGTTCAGCTAAGGAAACTATAAAAAAAGCATAAAAATACAGTAAAATGTGCACAGAGTTGCAGGATGCACAAGTAAAATAGCACAGCTTTTTTCCAGACATTATAATTCATATACAGTGAAGACCATTTAGACAAACGGGTATATCTGTTATTTGCAAAGTGGGGCTTAATCATGACAGTTTATTAGCTCTGTTTAGCTATAGACCTGTAAATACCCACTTAATTAGTAAATTTGTGAAAATGGAAGTTATTACATTGACTAGTTGTTTTTCATAGTCACCAAAAGGGTAATAAAGACATTATGAGGCAACAGAAATTGTATCCCTAAGTAAAGAAATGGCAAATTTACAACAGCTTATTTAACCACAGCATGAGTTTTACAGCAGTACTACAGAATATTGTTGAAAAGGCTTTAATACTGCTTGTTTTTACTGCTACTGTTTTCCATCCTCCTCCAAGCTGTTGACAGCTGGGGTATTACAGTGAATAGTAACAAATACACTAGTAAGGTTTATTTGTTTATTTAGTGACATTTGTTAACCGGGTTGGTCCAGCTGGGCTTGTGGCGCATTTTCAGTGGAGACCCGGGGAGAAAAACTCCATATAGAAACAGTTTACAAAAATTAAAGACATTTGGCTCAAAAGTATGACAAAAAAAATCAGTTAGAATAAAAAGTTAAATATACAAAGCAGTAATGCATGCACAAGGGCTGTGCACATCATGTTTTTACAGAGTAACAATATATACATATATATATATCAATTTTTTTTTGTCCAGCAGTAATGGTTTGATAGAGTTTAGTAAGTACTGGCCTGATGACCTACTTGAGTGAAAAGGGAAGGATTTGTAAAGGTATGTGAGAGGGGAGGTTAATTTGGGGCATGGCAGGGGCAACTCTTGGTGTTAAGTAAATAATGTTTGAGTTTTTCTTTGAAGTGTGCTGGGTGGATGATGGAGCATATATCAAGTGGAAGTTTGTTCCAAGCATGGGCAACCGAGTGTTTATATAGTAGTTTACCTACTGTTTTTTTGGGTTAGTAGATGTCCAGTAGTTGCTGATTAGAGGTATGGAGGGTCTAAAGTGGAGTATAGCTAGAGATGAAGGAAGAGAGAGCAGATATGAAGAAGGTTTGTAGAGAATGAAATATAACATTTGAAGTTGAGATATCAGTAGTAGTTGTGGGAATTCAAGCCACTGGAGAGAGTTTAGGGCAAGGCAGTGATGAGAATTGTAAGGAGAGTTTGTGATAAATCTGGTTATTTTATGGTAAGTTTGTTGAAGATTGTTCAAGGTTGTAGTGTGGATGTTGGTAAGAACTGGGGCAGCATATAGAAGGGAGGGGAGGAGTAGAGCTTGTGCAAGGGAGACAATATATGGAAATGTGCATGGAACATCTTAATAACATTGAAGTATATTCAAAGGTGACATTGTGTGAATACAAAAATGCACTAAAAGAATTTCAGAAATTACTTTTTAAAGGCTATAGACTTGGGTATTTTTACAAACAAGATGTAGATAAAAAATTATATAATAAAAATAATTCTATAGCTTACTTTTATTGTTTACCTAAGCTTCCTTCATAAAACTATGCAACATCCCCCAGGTAGGCCCATTATTTCTGCTACTAATTATTTCTTACGCAATGTTTGCGTATTTCTTCATAACTATTTATTATCTTATGTTATGAAGTTGCCATCCTTTATAAAAGATTCTTTTGATTTTTTTAGATAAAATTAAAGACATTGAGTGGACTGAAGAAATGTTATGGGTATCTGTTGATGTTCAAAGCTTGTATACTTCTATTCAACACCAGTACGGTTTAGAAGCTATTAAGTTTTTTTCTAGGAGACAGTCCACTAAGTAATTGTGTAATAGAACTAGTTGAATTTTGTCTTACTAATAATTATTTTTGTTTTTGTGAAGCTGTTTATGTTCAGAAAATAGGCACTGCATGGGTGCATCTTTTGCCCCTGGTTATGCCAATCTTTTTATGGGCCTATACGAGGTAGAATAGTTATACAGACACATTTTTCAGAACTTCTGTTGTTTCCTACTGTAGATTTACATATGATTTACTGTTTTTTGTGTGTAAAGGTGGTTTAGCAAATCTTTCTGCCTTTATTAAAGATTTGAATGTTAATAGTTTCTAAATTAAATTTGATGGACTTCAGCAGGGTAATACCATTAGTTTTTTGGCTATAGATTTAACAGGAGTAGTTGGCGAAAAAATTAAAATCAAAATTCATCATGTTTGATAACAGTAATCATTTACTTCACAGATCTAGCTGCCATCCATCTCATTTATTGGATTCTTTACCCTTTGGAGAATTACTTAGAGTTTATAGATTATGTACTGATAATAAGGAATTATGTAAAGAAACATGTACTTCTGTAAACATGTTCTGGAAGAGGGGTTATTATATGAAAGATATCCATAGGGCTTTAGTAAAATTAAAAAATAATTTATTAGTAGCCAATAATCAAATTATGAACTATCCGCGGTGGTGGTGCTGTGGTAGCGTTGTCGCCTCACAGTAAGAGGCTGTCCGGTTTGATTCTCAGCTAGAGTGTCTTCTGCGTGGAGACATGCGTGAATGGGCGTACCTTCATTGAAGGTTGTGCGTCAGGGCTGGCAACTCAGTACGTAAAAATCAACTGCCAATCATTAGCGGACCGGAGTTCCGCTGTGGCGACCCCTAACCGGGAAAAGCCGAAAGACACAACAGTAGAAGAAATATTGGTAGTAAGTCTAGGAAAGATAATCGGGAATCTAGACAGATGTATATAGTTATTTTCTATAATTTTTTTTTCTCATGAACAAGTTAGGATTATTAAGTATTTATTTAAATTTAAGGAATTTTCTGATTCATTATGTAAATTCCCTATTTTTTCATTTACTAGGGGTAGGAATATACAGGACATCATTGTACACAATAAATTTGTTAAACCAGTGGAAAAGTTATGCAGCACTTTAGCTATGCTGGGCACTAAAGGTTGTACAAAATGCTCAGCATGTTAATATATAATTAATTATTTTAGGTATATTAATGGTGTTTCTTTTAGCCCTAGAGGACATTTTACATGCCTAACATCTAATGTTATTTATGCTCTTAGGTGCTCCTGCAGTCTCTTTTATATAGGTGAAACAAAGAGAAGTTTTAAATTGAGATTGCAGGAGCACATTAGAGACATTAAAGCAGAAAAAGTTGTTAGTCCTATTGCAATGCATTTTAAGTTATTTTACAATAGTAACCCAGAATCTTTGCAAGCCAGCATCTTATAACAAGTTATTTGGGGTGTTGGTGACTCTGAGTTTAAAAATAAAAATCATTTGTTGTATAAAGAAAGTGGTGGTGCTGCGATAGCGTTGTCGCCTCACAGTAAGACGCTGTCCGGTTCGATTCTTAGCTAGAGCGTCTTCTGCGTGGAGACATGCGTGAATGGGCATACCTTCATTGAAGGTTGTGCGTCAGGGCTGGTAACTCGGCACGTAAAAATCAACTACCAATCATTAGCGGACCGGAGTTCCACTGTGGCGACCCCTAACCGGGAAAGGCCAAAAGACACAAACAAACACTCTAAGCCCTCATGGGCTTAATACTGAATGTTCATGGAAACTCATGATATAATTGTTTTTTATGAATAGTGGGCTTATTGTACTAAATTTTTTTAAGATAATAATTAATTAATCATTTGATTGTTTGATAGATGGTAGTCAATTTGTGTATAAAATGGCACTATTTTTTCTATGATGTACTCCTAGAAGGCATTTGTTGCCAAAGCACTAGAGACATTTGTGAATAAAGTGTGTGCTGGTTTACTTCACTGTTTCTACTGGCCGTTTGTCGTATTTTCTTCTTTTTTGGGACTAAACAGTTGTCCTTTCTTGTGCCAGGGAGAGTCTGGCATTAGCAGTTAAAAATATTTTGTTGAGATACAGTAAGCCTAGTTTTTGGTGTGTCTTTTTTATACATTGGAGCATGTGAATGTTAAATTTGAGTTCATCATCAATGATAACGCCCAGGAGTTTTGTGTGAGTTTCGGGTAGGATTGTAGCATTGTTAGAAGAAGTAGCAGAAAAGGTAGATTTGTAGTGAGTGAGAGGTTTGGGCAGAAAGAGTAAGAGTTTGGTCTTTTTTGGGTTTAGGATAAGTAGATTATAGCAATAACCCACGCCTGGGTGTGGGTAATGCTGGATTTACCCACGGTTGGCGTGGTTTGGTCCCGAGGGCGAAGCCCAAGGGACCAAACAAAGCCAACCGTGGGTAAATACAGCATTACCCACACCCAGAAGTGGGTTATTGCTATTATATCATGACATTATTTAAGAAAAGAAACTATTACTTTTCTTAAATAATGGCATAGTATAATGCCTGTTTACTGCCCTTTCGCAGATGTCTGGCATCCGCGGCAGTTCTGATGTACTGCGTGCCTGCGCAGTACATCAGAGCTGTGGGCAAAAGCAACGGAGAAAGCAAGATCCTCCGTTGCCTTTTTTTTTTTACTGTTTTCGCTATGTTAAATGGGTTTAACATAGCGAGACAGTTTTAAAATAACCAACGGAGATGTCCGTTGCTTATTTTAAAACGCTATGTTAAACCCATTTAACATAGCGAAACAGTAAAAAAAGCAACGGAGATCTTGCTTTCTCCGTTGCTTTTTTTTTTAAAACCTGTCTCGCTATGTTAAATGGGTTTAGCATATCGAGACAGTTTGAAAATAAGCAACGGAGATCTCCGTTGCTTATTTTAAAGCTGTCTCGCTATGTTAAACCCATTTAACATAGTGAGACAGTGTTTTAAAAGTAGAGTTATACTAATGGAAAAAAGTCCGGGCGACCGGACCTTTTTCCATTAGTATAACTCTATTTACAATGTGCACGCTGGCCAATCAGCGTGCACGTTTTGGGGCGGTCATGGTATAATATTGGATAACCACTGTTCTGTGGAAAGGAAAGCTTCTTGAGTTAGAGTATGGGGTTCAGAGATATTGTCAGAGATGGAGATGAGAGTTGAGTCATCAGCATATTGTATGAGGGAGGATTGTTTACAAGATGTGTATAGATCATTGTTAAAGACATTAAACAGGAGACGACTCAGGATGGAACCTTGTGGTACTCCAGTTGGGACAGGTATAAATGGGGAACAGGAAGAGAGCCATTTGACAGATTGCTGCCTACAGGATAAGTAACTGGAGAAACAGGCAAGGGAGGAAGAAGATAGATTGAGTTGCAAGTTTAGATAGTAGTAGAGGGTGGGAGACTGTATCAAAGGCTTTGGAAAGGTCAAGGAAGAGAGAAGATATGAATTTATTGTTATCTAGGGCCTCAGCAATGGTATGTTTGAAGGATAAGAGGGCAGTAGTTGTGCTGTGGTTAGGACGGAAAGCATGCTGAGTAGGAGTGAGTAGGTTATGTTGGAGGAGGTAGTTGAGAAGCTGTGAGTGAATGCATTTTTCAAGAATCTTAGAGAGGGGGGATAGAATGGCGGTGGGTCGGTAGTTAGATGGCTCTGTAGAGTTTCCACCTTTATGCAGGGGACAGTAGATTCATGAATAGATCTATTGATTAAAATAGATACTGGATAGGCAATGGAATCAGAAGCGAGTTTGAGGAACGTAGGAAGTAGATTGTCAGTGGAGGGAGAGCAGGGTTTAAGCTTTTGTAGAAGAGATTTGATGTAGGAAGTAGGGACTGGGTGAAAAGAGAATACATTATTTTTGTTAGGAGGACTAGGGAGAGAATTAGTGCTACAGTTGGAAGGTATGAGTGTTTGGATGGTGTCAATAAAATATTTATTGAGGAGGGTAGCAGTTTCCAGTGGGGATGTGTTTGAGTAAGGGCAGGGGTTTGAGGGACAGCCAGGAGAAAGAATACTATTAAGAGTAGACCAAAATTTCCTAGGGGTGAATTTGCTGTTGAGCTGAGCAGAGTTACAGTAGGACTTTTTGTCATAATTAGTTTGTTTCTTAGTAAGATTCCTAAGCTGCCTATATTTGTGTAGCAGAGGTAGTTCCTTTGTTTTGATCCAGGCTTTCCAACAGTCTGTTTTGTGCATAAGGGACCTAATTTCTTTGGAAAGCCAGTGAACATAATTTGATTTTATTCTGATCTTCCCAGAGGGGGCCAGGGAGTTTAGAGTATTCAGAAAGATGCTATTGAACATATTGACAGCATCATCTAGAGGGCTTTGCCTGAGGATGGACCAGTCTGTATTAGAAATGATGGAGTTGAATTGGGCTATATTGATGTTAGCGAGTTTGCGACAATCAGGTGGGGTTTGGGGGTTTGGGTGGCGTATCTTAGAACAGAGGTGGGGAGGTGGTCACTAAGGCAGTCAGGTAAGGTAGTCGGGTTGTGGTAGTGGTGGGGTGAGTTAGTAAGTATCCAGTCAATTATGGAGCTTGTAGATGAGTTTTTATGGAGACAGGTGGGGGGTGATATCAGTTGATGGAAGCCATGAAAGTTGATACTAAGTTGTGGAGAGTCGGTTTTAAGTTTGGACCAGTCTAAGTTGAAATCTCCTAAGATGAGGGTTTTGTATGGAATATTTTGGGAAAACCAGAATAGGATATTCTGTAGAGTGGACATATTATTTCCAGGAGGGATATATATATATATATATATATATATATATATATATATATGTGTGTGTGTGTGTATGTATGTATGTGTATGTATGTATGAGATGGCAATTTAAGGATGATAAGTTCAGCTGGGTGGAAGTCAGGGATGGGTGTGGGGAAAGGTGATAGGTAGATGTTATTGGAGTGAAAGATGGCTACACCACCTCCTTTTTTTAGGAATCTGTCAGAGCGATAGATATATCCTGGTGGGAGAATTTCATTGATAGTGATATGTTGTTTAAGCCAAGTTTCTGATAAGGATAAGATGTGAGGGGTTGTATGGGCTAACCATGTATGAAACTCAGTGATTTTGTTAGTTAGGCTGTGGATATTTAATGAGTATATAGAGAGGTGCTTGGATAAGGATGAGTTTAGTGGATGAGGCTGGGGATAGTGAGAGGTGTGTGGAGATGGGCTGTGTAGAAGGCAAGAGGAGTGTGTGGCTTTGAGGAGAGGGAGAGGGGCCTGGGTTGGGGTGGATGTCCCCTGATATGAGTAAGTTATTTTTGTGAAGTGATAATATAGTAATATGTAAATGCAGTTTGTGTAGTTTAGGTTTATATTTGTAGGTAGGTGTGAGGATTTGTGGTCTAAACAGTTTATGAAGGCATGAGGTGGAGAGGTTGAGTAAGGTAGGGGAGATGTAAAAGGAGAATGTTTTTGACTGACATAGGAGTAGGAGGTAGGACAGCATATTAGTGAATGGGAAAGGTGTGTGTGATAAGAGGTTAAAGCAGAGAGAATTAGGAGGAGTGCAGTGGAGATAATGAGGTGTTGCATGTTAGCATGAGAGTAGAAGGGTTGTTGACTGGGAGTAATGGTTGGGGAAGGAAGGTTGCTCAGCATTACAGTTAAACAATATCTGGTGTGCTCAGTTGCTGTAACTGAAGTTATGATTTACAGTTAAAGGTGTAGCAAGTTATCCAAATCAAAATAGTAACAGTAGGCAATATTAATCCCAACCCTGCTCTGACTAATACTCCCCCACCCACTGAAGGTCAGCCAATTTAAAATAACTCCCAAATAATCAAAAGAAATACATGAAAGAGTAGCAAGAAATACATGAAAGAGTAGCAGTACATGGGATAAGTTTGAAGCCTTTTTCAAGGATATTATTTCAGATATCTTGTGGATTACTGAAAATTTACTTAAAAGTTAAACAAAACAAACAAAAAAAAAAAAAACAGCCTTTATTTATTCAGTAAGGACAACTACTGTACAAGCCAGGAACAAAATGGTACAGGATTCATATTAATAATAATGATGACAGTAAGCTGTGCATTCAAACTAAGAATGGATTGCAGCAAATCAAAGTATGATGGTAGGGGTCTAACCCGTTAGCAGTTCATTTGCTACTAGGAAAACTTACAGAAGTAAATACAGCTGTTCATAGTTCCATCTAACACAGCTAAGTTATATGAAGAATGAGTGCAAAAAGTAACAGAAGTTAATGAGTAAATTGGAATATTTTAGAAAACCAGCCAAGTCCCAATTTACTAAGTTTCTGTTCATTAATAATGTAACACGCACAAAAAAGTCAAAAATCTAGAAAGAATCTAGAGAGAGAGAGAATCTAGAAATCTTAAAAGCTTCAAAGAATCACTTAAAGGACATCTCTTTACTAATGATTCTACTTGCAGCTGTTGCTGTAACATACTATCCCATATGACGAATATTAAATTACATTTAATAAACTTTTCTCAGCCTCTTAATGTGGCATTTTATATGCAAATATTTTACACATATAGCAGTTTATGCATTATATTTATTTACACTGCATTTTATGCACATCTTAGCTTGCATTTTGTGTATAGCTTTTTTTTCCTCAATGCACTGTGACTGGATCTTTTAATGTTTCCCTGTTTGCAGTCAGTCTTCCTATGTGATGAATTTTGTCATAGGTTCATAGGTTTATACTAGGCTATCTGCCCTAAGGCATTTATAAGCCTAGCCCAAATTTTTGTGGCTTACGCCACCCCTTATATGAAAAAATACTGTGCCCATTAGTTTGTTGTGCCTCTGTCCAGCAGTGACACAGAGATGATTCCCGGGGTAAACCTACGATCTCCCATCCACAGGTCTAGATTTCTCTTGAACAGAGTCAGCAAGGTGCTCTGCCTCACGTGGACCGGGATTTTATTCCACAGCATAGGGAGTCTCTGAGTGATAAATCTATCCCTCCAGCACGTCCTATTTATATCCGTGCTAAGGTTTAAGTTGCTTGCTCTAGTGGTTTTGGTGGATTTGGATTTTTTGAGGTGGAGCATGTCCATTAATTCCGGGTTGGACATGGCCTTGTATGTCAGGCACATGTCACCTCTGAGCAGACGGTATGCGACTGAATAGAGCTGGAGTTTCTTCAATCTGGCAGCATATGACAGATTTTGGAGTCCCTTTATCCTTTTGGTGAGGAACTTTTGGGGTCTCTCCAATTGCTGCAGATGTCGGGTGAGATACATCCCGAATGGGGCATTGTACTCGATCATTGGTCTGATAAGTGAAGAGTACAGGGGAACAATGACCTCACTAGATCTGGATGTGAATCCCTTCATGATCAGGTGACATTAACTCATTTTGTATATATTATCACTTGAAAGGCTGTGATATATTTTGGGCTGTTTGAGCTTGGATTGTGGCTGAAAAGGGTCAGTAGACCAGTCCGCTCACCCAACGAACAAATAGTAAATAAATAAATAAATTGTAACTGCAGGGCTAGACCAAATCCAAAAGCAAGACAATGGAAACCTCTTGACTTTGTGATCACAGTACCCCTTATTTGCAGTAAGTTACAATATTGCCAGACACCCTTAGTGACCGCTTTCTTCTAGTTTTAGAGTATTACAGCTTAATGTAGCACAGGACCATCTACTGTAGCTACTACAGTCAGAAGCCAAAGGCGGTCAGTTACATACCGAACTTAGTGTTGTTCACTGGGCAGTGTTTTATCAAAGGGAAGAACCCAGATAACTCTGTAATGCAGTTCATATTATACAGAATTTTCCTTGTGATTAGAGAAAAGATGACCGTTAAAAAAAATGTCTTTGGCTAAGTACATATCTGTGAAAGGAGATGAAGCTATGAGATTAAGCTTGACCTGAATGGAAAGAAGCAAGACATCCACAAGAGTATGACGGCATTTTTGTCCTTTGTAAAGACCGCTGACTTAAAATAAAGTATGCCAACAGTTTTTATTTATCTAGAAAACCAACTATTCTAAATAATTCGGGAAGTCATTATGACTGTTTCTAATGTAGACACATCCCATATGAATACTAATGACAGTCACATTTTTAAAACTTCTTACATTTTTATGTATTTTTTATTTTTTGTGGTCCCCCTTAGAACATCATTTAACTTTGCCATGTCCACTCCGGTTCTGACAGCTTATCTCCTACCCCTTCCCAGATTAACTCTAGCCAATTGCGGATCCTAAGGGTGTCCTGGAGTCTCGGCCGTCTTTGCATCTATGCTGGGAGGGGGTTCTTCATATGCCCTAGCCACTCTCTGCCCAGTCTCCCATGGTTTTCGATTATGTCTGAGGGCAAGTCCTTTCTTTAGACCATGTCTCCCCTAAGAGAGCCTTATTAATGAACTCCCTACCACCTGGGACAGGCCCACCCTTCCCTCCCTGCCACTCTGTCAGTCATTTGAGCTGCTAATCAAACTCAGGTCAGCTTGACCACAGTAATGGCTTTATCCCTTTACACCACACGAGGACCTTAAATCATCACATTTTAATTTGTAATATAGGTATACATGCAGTACATTGATAGAAAACTAACCATATAACAGTTTTTGTTGTTGTTGCAGTGATGTATATGCATGTGTGTTTTCTTTTAACAATTTTCACTCATTCCAGCATTACATAAGTTGTGCATTTCCTGCCTTCCCTTAAACCTCACTCCTTCTCCTGAACATATATTGTTCCCACATATTCCATTTATTTTTATGAAATGGACTCCTTCCCTTTTCTAAAGATCCCATATCACTGTGTTTTATCTCATTTATAATAATTACTTCAGTTTAATTTGGATTATAGTTTGAGTTCCATTTTCCAAGTAATTGCTTTTTTAGCAGCTGATAAGGCCTTACTATGTTTAAACAATTTAGATCTTATATCTCAGCTCAAAAGAGTAATTTTCTTAGTCACAGCGATTTGCTCCACAGCATTTCTGTCAAGGTACTATGTAGGGGATTTTTAAAAGTTGCCAGCTCATTATTTTCCTAGAAAATATGTTCCCAATTTTCTCTGTTTCTCCATCATACTGCCACGCCTCCAACATTTGCTGTCTACGTGAGGATAAGTCCTCTGAAATATACTTATGGTGTAAAAATACCTATCCAAACACTTAAAATCCTAAATCTTTTGGACTTTTTCGCATACTTGGGAGCCTTATAAATTTCTTTTTATTGTTCCTTAGTGTCGATCAATGTGTGTGCGTGTGTGTGTACCTTTAAGAAGCTATCCAAGGGCTTGCACAAGTATATAAATACTGAGCATGTGCAAATTAGACTGCCATTTTGTAGTAAGCTGTTGAGATGTAAGCATGTATGTATGTAAAGTCTGTCTGTTAACTAGTTTGTTCAGACTTTATGATGATGCTGTCCATCCTGACATGTTTCTATGTATTAAAGCATCTAAACAAAACCCCTCGCCTGCTTGTAATATGTGTTAGAGAAGGACCAGCGACATGGTGCCAGAAGTGGCTTGTCTAAAGGACATGGGCTCTGAAACGGCATATCTGAAGGGCATGAAGTTAGAAGTGGCTTGGCTAAAAATATTTAAATCACTTGCTTGGGGCTAGTGGAATATAGAAGAGTGAATCATCCCTAAAATGTGCAAACTTCGCAAAACAGGTCAGAAATGAATTTCGGGTATTAAAACTTGCTCAGCACTATTTCTTTACGCATAATATGAACTAGGGCATGCAGAATGTTCTAGATGATATTCCCATAAACCGATGTGTACAGTATTGACAAAAATATTCAAATTACTACGGAAAATGTTTGAAATAAAGTCCGAATTGCATAAAACAAATAAATAAGGGGAAATTACCACATTTTTGCAAAGCATGTATCTTTTGTATTGAGCAAAGATATCCAAGTTATCAGAAGTGTATAAAGTGTTTGCATGTTTGTGCAGTGTTACAGCAAAGCTATTTCGCAAAAGAACATCCACTACAAGGCATATTTCACAGAATACAGCCATTAAAGGGCATATTTCACAAAGTAAAGTATTTCAAAGCATTTATTGTGCTTTTGAATCTTATTACAAGCTCACAGAACTGTTTGTTCATACATAGTTACAAGGGCCATATTTTCAGTGCGTTTGTGTATACTTTATGGGCATGGAAGACTGATTTAGAAAACCCAGTGTACTTGTGTTTGACAGTAATATTGCTGAGAACTGGAGATTGTTTGAGTAAGAGTACGACATTTTCATATAGGCTGCATTTTCTGATAAAAATGACCGTACAAAGGCATTTATTCTAATTAATTTAGCTTGGTCAGAAGCCATTGAAAGGGAATGTTCATTTGCGTATGCACCTGCTCTCTATACAGGAGAGGGGAAAACCGTTATATTGTTGTACTGTCTGAGTTGAGGGAGGACCTTGAGTGCTTAAAATGAGAACTTAGAGAAATGTGTAAGCCCCCAGACAAATGTTACAATGGAGGGGCACTTATTTTATACAAGGGATCAAAAGCCTGATGAAACGTTTGTAAAGCTAAAACATGCAGATTTGGTGACTTAAGGGATGGGTTGATAAAAGACAGACGTGTATGGCATAAAAGATGATGCTGTGTGAGAGTTTTTCATGAGAGTGATTTAACTTTGAATAAGGCCATTGAGATTTGTCAGCTATACAAGCTTACAGAAAAGCACACAGATAGACATGAGAATAGCTCTAGAAGGCACAGTGACAGAGCTCATGTTGAAAGCATGCAACACGTGGTTAAAAGAAACAGGCCCAAGCACATGGCAGCAACTGTAAACCATGCAGCATTCACTTGTAAACCCCAGATCTTTCTAGCAAATTCCAGAGTTCCACACAGTCTCAGTGAAACATGAGAGTGAGTCAGCAAACTCAAAGCATGGGCCCCAACCTAGTTTTATTGCCAACTATCGTAATTGTGGTGAAAGTCGTGTATCTAAAAGGGAGAAATGTTTAGCTTTTGGTCAGCAATGCCACAAATGTAATAAATGGAATAATTTCAAAAGATTTTGTAAATCAAAAGGCCCACATTATTTTATTAAAAGGGAACATTTTAAGAAATAAGTTGATCAGTTAGAAAGCCATGATGTAGGGTCGCAGGCTACTCTTTATGTGGATAGTGTGTCAGTGCTTCATGAAACAGTCAGTGCAGTAGATTTAAGGGCAAAGAATGAAGTATTTTGTACTGTTCGGATAAATGGCAAACCCATAGAACTCAAAGGTGATACAGGTTCCAAGTGCAATGTTATGTCAGCAGAAACATTTGCTAGAGTGTGTAAAGGTGAAATAGTTGATTTGGCAAGGTATGCAAAGCTTGTTGCTTATGGAGGTGAAGAAATTCAAACTGAAGGCTCAGTAGTGCTTTCATGTTACTCTGCTGGAAGAAGCCACAACTTGTTATTTCATGTGGTCAAGAAGCACGTCCAGTCATTATTAGGGCTCAAAGACGGTTTGAAAGAGGGACTGCTTTCATTTACTAAGGAAATCCACCAAGTCATCTTAAAAGACCACTACTCTAATTTTGCCCAGTACATATTTTCTACATGTGCTGGTCTGTTCCAAGACAAACTTCCAGTTGTGTAAACCATGAAGTTAGATCAAGAGGTCAGGCCAGAAAGTACATTTCCAATAGCCATTGAAGACAAGAGTCAAATCCAAGTTAGATAAAATGATGTGACAAGCTGTGATTTGTCTAGTTGAAACTCCAGCTGAATGGGTATTTTCCATGGTGGTAGCTCACATTAAAAGCTCAGATGACATCAGAATATGTATTGATCCACGAGATTTTAACAAAGTGCTAAAAAGATGTCGTCATCCAATATGCATAGTCTAGGAAGTTGCAGCCTTGGTGCCAAATGCCACTATTTTTTTCTGTCTTGGATAAAAAGAGCTCATTTTGGCAAATTCAGCTTGACAAGAAACCATCATTGCTCACAACATTCAGTACTCTGTTTGGCAGGTACAGATTTTTGAGAATGCCATTTGGGATAAATTCTGCAAATGAAGTCTTTCAGAGTGCAGTGGAGCAAATTTTTTCCGTGTATTCTTGTGCTATTATAGTAGACGATATACTAGTGGGAGGTCATGATGAAGCAGAGCATGACAGAAACCTCAGAAAAGATCTAGAAAGGACACATCAAATGAATCTTAAGCTCAACCCACACAAGTGCAAATTCAGGCTACAAGAGGTTACTTAATGTTGGTCATGTATTTACTACTACAGGCTTATGAGCATACTTTTCAAAGCAAACAGCCATTCTTGAGATGCCAGCTCCACACAATGTTCAAGGCCTGCAGTGTTTTCTTGGCATGGTCAACTACCTAGGCAATTTTATTCCAGGCTTGAACCAACTTTCAGCATCAACTAGAGGGCTGACATGTAAAGATGTATCCTGGTCTTGGTTAGAGCAACACCAAAACGCATTTGATGTCCTGAAACAGAGAATTGCTAGTCCACCAACTCTCAGATACTATGATGTTCACAATTCAGTTACATTTTCCTGTGATGCTTTGAAATTTGGTCTTGTTGCTGTTTTTCTACAAGAGAATTAACCTGTTGCTTATGCATCGAGAACACTTACCTAAACTGAGATGCAGTATGCCCAGCTCAAGAAAGAGCTTTTGGCAGTTGTGTTTGCATGTTCGAAGCTCCATGATTATGTTTATGGTAAACCTATCCAAATTGAAGCAGACCACCCATCTTTAGTCACTATAGAAAGCCTATACATTCAGCTCCAGCCCAACTGCAACGTATGATGCTGAGATTGCAAAAGTACAATTTCAGTCTTGTCTTTCAAGAAAGCCAAACTTCTTTATCTTGCTAATACATTATCCAGAAATATCACAGAACAACATGAGAATGAAAACCTTGATTTTGAAGTAATGGAAGTGAGAAATATTTCTTCCACATGTCTTAATGAGCTTAGACGTCACACAGTCACAGATCCAGTTTTACAAATGCTCAGCCACTTTATAACTCATGGATGGTTGTCAAAGCAATCTAGTTTATCTCAAGAAGTGCAGCCTTATTTTCCATACAGCAATGAGATTTTGTCTGACAAAAGTATCATAATGAAAGATCCAATAGTAATTGTTCCAAAGTCCTTGCAACAAGAGTACATTACTGTCTTGCATTGTGGTTACCCAGGAGTCGATTCTACCAAAACGAAGGGTAAGATTATAGTATTTTGGTCTTCTATTGCACAAGACCTTGAGAGAGCACTTTTGTTTTGGTCAGTGTGTAATAGTACAAAGCCACATCAACAGAAGGACAACTTCAGCTTAACCAGATTCCGGAACTACCTTGGTTGACAGTAGCTACCGATATCTTTGAGTGGAATGGCCAGCATTATTTGGGTGTTAGTAGACTCTTACTCCTGTTGGTTCGAGATTGACTTGCTTCCTAACCCTAGCATCCAGTACAGTCATTGCTAAGATGAAGCATCTTTTTGCAGTGCTTGGTAGCCCGCACAAAGTTATTTCTGACAGTGGGCACAGTTTACAAGCCAGTAGTTTGAAAGATTTGTTGAAGAATGGGACTTTACTCATGTCACAAGCAGTCCAGAGTACTTGCAGTCTAATGCTTTGGCAGAACGTGCAGTTCAAAGTGCAAAACAGTTACTTGAAAAATCAAAACGAGAAAATAGTGATGTTTTCCTGAATCTCTTGAATCTCAGAAATGTTCCTCATGATAAATATCTTGGTTCACTTGCTCAGAGGCTTTTGTCGAGACAAAACAGAGCCACATTACCAGTCAGTAGTCAGTTGTTGGTTCCATGTGTTGAGAACGGGTTAGTGAAAATCTGTTGAAGAAGCACCTAACTCGTAAGTCCTACTACGATAAGACAAACCACTCAGTCCATTACGAGAAGGAGAAGTGGTAAGGATGCAGATGTCCAGAGGTGATGATCGGCTTGGTGGTGTAAAGAATATTGGTCCAGAGCCAAGATCGTACATTGTGGAGTCACAAGGAACAATTTTAGGCAGAATCGGAAGCATTTGAGACAGTTGTCGGAGCCTATGCCACAGCACATAGCCTGTGAGAAAGACTCTCTATCTTACAGTGAGTTGTCCGGTGTTCCAATTCCTGAGGAAGTTCTAGAGGATATTCCCATTCCTGTGATGAATCCAGAAATTCCTGATACGTGTTGTGCACCACAGACAGTCCCTTTTGCTAAATTTGGTGCAAACTGTTATGTTATGAGATATGGTCACATCTCTAAACCCTATGACAGATACAAAGCAACTTGGACATGAACATTGTGTTTTGTTTCTAATGTCTATAGTAATACATATCTAACTCTAATATTGTTTTTTCAAAGGGCAATCTTTTTAAGAGGGAGTATGTAGATCACTGTGCGTGTATGTACCTTTAAGAAGCTATTCAAGGGCTTGCATAAGTATTTAAATACTGAGCACGTGCAAGCTAGACTGCCATTTTGTAATAAGTTGTTATGGTGTAAGCATGTATGTATGTAACGTCTGTCTGTTAGCTAGCTCGTTTGTACTTTATGCTGATTCTGTCCATCCTGATGTGTTTCTATGTATTAAAGCATCTAAACGAAACCCACCATCTGCTTGTCATATGTGTTAGGGATGAGCGACACTTAGTAAATTGTCTTTCAAGTCACTTTTCACACTTTTTTCTAACTTCCTCTTATTGATTCATGTTGCTGTCGTGCAGAATTTTATACACCCTACTAATTTTCATTTTTTGAATAGCAGCTTCTGTTCTAGACTGCTAAAAGCTCTGCCAGAGTTGTTCTTTCACTTTACACTTCTCTATCCCTTTCTGTTTGACTGTACTCTCTCATTCCCCGGTAGGAAGGAAAGTGTTAACCTGCTGTCCAAACATCTGGTTAGCTTCACCCCACTCATTACTTTTCCCTCCTGAGGTGTGTGCTTCAACTTGTTTCCTGTATTAATTTCTTCCAGTAAATTCCAGCCCCCTCTTGACTGGTAAAATTTACTTTCTCCATTCCATCAGGGGTTTAGTTCTTAGAATATTTTTTGCTGCTTTGCAATATAATATTTTTATACTTACTGTTATTTTCCTTAAGGACTTTCATCCAAAATCCTGGTCATGTTTTATCTTTTGAACCCCCCCCCCATTTCATCATCATCATCATCTTTTTCCCCTTTGATTTATAACCTTCTTCTTGAGTTATGTGTATGAGCCTTGACAACATAAGTCTAAAGTACTCCATTCAAATCAGAAAATCATAAACCACCATCCAGGCTAGTTTTAAGGTTGCGAGGGGAAGTACTGTGAGCAGCCTTCTCAAGAAACGGGGGATATAGACATATGACTGCAGATAATTCTATATGCCAAGTGCCACACATGGCTATTTTTAGACCAGCAATAAAAATGTCAAGATATTCACCCAACATGGGGCTCAAACCCATGATTCTAATATTGGGATACTCATGCTCTACATACTGAGATGGTCAAGGTTCTTCAAATAAAAATATGGGTATGAGATAGGACCAACTTGCTCATCTGTTCTCCTACTACTTTGACTATGTTTTCTATGGCTGTGCTTAATGTGCTATCATCATCAGCATCTCATTGTGCTTGCTTAAAATTTTCATTGTTAGTCTGCAAATCTGCCAGGTCAGGAACATTTTGTTATCAGTCTGATCTGAAATGCAGGTTGTAGCCTTTTCATGTACGAATACAGATATATAGGTATTTCTTCTTCTGTTTCTTCAGTTGCAAAAGACATCTCATGTCAGTGATGCTTTTTTATGTTTCGTTTTTGGTAATCCCTTATTTTTTAACTCAGTCGCTTCTGTTTTTCTTGCTGTTGACAATTATGTTTCAACCTTACAGAGGAAAACCTAGGACACTGCTCAGATTCCCTTTCTTCTCTTGGTGAGTTTGTTACTATAGATTTTTTCCTGTCTGTCTACACTGGCATCCCTCAATAGTTAGCAACTGGAAGCTTTTGTCAGGGTTTTATGTCATGTACTTATTAACTGGGGCAGTTTGGTAAAATTCAGTAATAGTTTTTTTATACTATCCAGGTTCTTCTATCCCTTTTAGCCAAAGGTCAGTTTTAGTTTATCTTGAAGTTTCTCGACAATCCCTTTACTCCATCAGGAGTATGCATTTTTAATAGTGTGTCAAGTCTGTTGTTGCCCTCTCCATTACTGTTCATCATTATTAGGAATATATTCAGAACTGTGTATTCTTGGTAGTGTGCCAAGCTGCTGCTACCACCCCCTGACACACATTATTAGGGAGCATATTCAGAACTGTCTTCTTAGCAGCATGTCAGGCTTTTTTTGCCTCTGACCTTTCCTTTTTCTTATCAGGAGTGCCTTCATAAGTGTGTGTTCTTACACACACACACACACACACACACACTCTCTCTTATATTAAGTGCACAGTCTAACTGTACATTCTCTCATCACAATTTCCACAGTGTGTTGATCAGGGTGAAACCTTTGATTATTTAAAACATCATGGCATAGGTAGGGCACTTAAGCCACAAAATGCCAACACTCTGGCTTCAATTGCATTGTTATAAAATATGCTTTCATATCTCCATGAAAACATTATTATCTCTACCTTTCTGTTTTTAAGCATTCAAGACATTTGGTTCCTTAGTAAGTGTGAGCATAATCCCTTCAGTTCATTCCTATCCCCCTACTGTGCTGCACATTTAGCTAACTTAGTAGTGGCATAGAGACAGTAGGGTGACTCATTTGGCCTGGCTGTTTGTTTATCACACTCCATCAGTTGCAGTTTCATTATCTACAAGTTGCTTGGAAATCACCCTTCTGAAAGACATGAAACTTAGGTTTTCATGGCTAGCAGCCTGTTTAATAATCATGTTTTTGTTAGCTACAGCAATGCTAGTTTATCACTTTTTTAACAATAAGCCCATCTTTCCTCATTTAAAATATATTTCACTTACAGTTTCTGGGTGTTTGCAGGTATCTGCATACTTTCAGTTACAGGTCAGTTTGTTCACAAAGCTGACAGCAGGTCACTTTTCAACATTTTGATGGAAATCAGCAAAGGCCCAGTGTCTTCAAGAATGGATTCTACTTGGACAAGAGACAAATAGCAGAACCAAAGGTTATACAGCACTTAGTCTTCTGGGGGAGGAGTGTGGGCTGTTTTTGACCCCATGAACTGCATGATTGTTGCGCTGTAGTGGCAGTCAGAGGGCAAGCAGCCCCTCTTGAGGGTTGCTAATTTGAACAAGGGCGCCTCTGCTGCAGTTATTCCAGACCTTGAGAATAGAGGATAACACTGCAAACTGGCACATGGAACCTTTGCAGGCACTAACATTTACAGTTTGCTCTTTAGATATTCTTTCTTGCAGGGCTTTCTTCCACCAACAGGATGTCTGCAGTGCAGTCTCCACTGCTTTGTTGTTAGCATCTGTTTGTCCAAAGGTGCAAGGTCTAATGGCAGTGACCATTTTTCTTGTCCCCTTTATTAGAGTTCATGTAAGGGTCCTGCAGTACACCCTAAAGGTTCACTAGTTATGGTATAGAGATGCTGTGTCAGTTCAAATTGTGATGTGCAGTGCTTCCAAATATCTTCTATTTCATTAGTTGTACATTCCAAGAATGTCTCTGGGTAGTCTCTTTTTCCTGTCCTTTCCCATCAGTGATGGTCACCCTGGATGCTTCTGCTGTTTTGTGTGTGTGTGTTGGGGGGGATCCCTGGAACATGTCACAGGCAGAGGCTCGTCTGCAGATAAATATGTTGTAGGCCTGGCAAGACTCACTTCTTTAGGATGCAGCAGCAATTCACTCTGATACTGCAGTAGTATGTTATATCAAAGAACAAGGGATGAATATGTCCCTATAGAATAATAGGAGTTATGAGTCAAGTGAGACTAGAGGCCATATCTGCTTTGCCAGTACCCACCCTTAGGCCTTGCCTCCCTTTTCTATGAGGGCCAAGCCAGTCTTACCAGTTGTGAATTTATGAATATCCATCCAGTTATGAAGCCCCCTTTTAAAGGTAGATAGTGTGTCACACTGTTTAACATAGAGGAAGTTTGTTCCTGATAAGAGGCAGGTGCTGTGTGACAAATGTGTCCCTTCATATTGTCTTATTTGTTTGCTGGAGTAGATAGAGATCACTGGCCCTGGCTTTAGCTGGACTATTTGATTTATGGACATAATAGAGTTCTTGGGCTACTGGATCCCTTCTAGCCCCAAAGGCAAGGCACAGATCGCTGCCAAGGAGTCTTTATGGTACTGTGTACAGAGATAAAAACTCAGTCTTTCTTGGTAGCCCATGATTTTTTTAGTTACAAACTTCTGGGGTCTTTCTAATTGCTGGATATGCTTAGTAAGGTACATCCCAAAGGAGGCATCATACTCAATGATTGGTCTAATTGTTGCAGAGTACAAGGAGGTCTGATGACTTTTTTTGATTTTTCAAAAATAGCTGTTGCTGTAAACTTTGCAAGATAAAAGGATTTCCTAACCACCACTGCAATGTTATGCTCAATTGTGAGGGAGCTATGTATCGCAACCTTTTCATTTTGAAGTGATGTTATCTGTACTACAAGCTGAAGCTAAAGGGTGCTTACCAAATGTTATAGTGTTGCATCCTTTGACATTGAGTTTGAGCCCATTTTTTATATATTGTGCACCAGCCATTGACAAGTGTAAGCTCCTGTTGAAGTGCTTGTATTTCAGAGAACTTGACAACTCCCAGTTTACAATCATTTGCAAACTTTGTTAGCCAGAGATTCTCTTTGATAAATGGAGATCAGAGTATATACCAATAACATAAGCCCCAGCTTAGACTGTTGGAGAACTATACTGGTCACCTTCATGGTTTTGGAGGACATAACCCCCTACTCTTGTGCGAGTCCTGTCCCTAAGCCACTTGGCTATCCACCTAACTGTGTACAGGCCATTTTGTAGCTTCTTCAGCTTGTTTATTATTTTTGCATGTGGTATATATTGAATGCCTTGCTGTGTGAACAGCTTGTCCACAGTCTACAGCCTGAGTAACCCTCTCAAAGAAGTTCACAAGGTTCATTAGACAAAATCTACCCTTGACAAAGCCAGACTGTTGGAGGATGAGACTGAAAAGATTTCTGATGATACAGTTAATTGTCAGTTGTGATACATTCCATGGCTTTACATACATGACTCATTAGACTGATGGGTTTGTAATCCCCGAGATCAGTCATGGCCCCACTCTTACAGAGCAGTATCACAGCAGCTGTGCACCACACCTGTGGGACAAAGCCATTTGCTAAGCTCAGGTTAAAGAGTTTGAGGAGTTGGTCACCAGTAATTGTTCAGTGCTGTTGAATAGGCAGCTGGATATGTTGCCAGGCCCCATGAATGAGGCATTCTTTGTTTTGGAGAGTATTTTCAGTATTTGTTCTTTTATGATGGTTGGTAGCAAAAATCATCAGGGATTAGTGGACTTGGAATAGATGCTTCTGGGGTGAAGCTAGCACTAAACTTATTTGCCAGTATGTTGGTATTGTCCACTGGATTGAAGTAGATAGTACTGTTCTGAATAAGCTCTGAATAATGTTGAGTGTTATTTCTTTTTTTAATGACATAACTAAAGAAGGGTTTGTAGGGGGGTCTTAGGCTTCTGTAACTTGTCTGAGTTTATGGGATGCCTTTGTTTTTCTGATGTACTTCTTTTTTGTTTCTTATCTAGCTATTTGTTTGCCTTAATTGTGGGGGCGGCGTCTTTAGTTCTGCTGCTACACAAATTAAAAAGTTTCTTCCTCTTAATTATGTAGTTTGAGTATTTGTCGACCACCACATTGGTTTGCTTTTAAACTTCCTCATTCACCGGGATCTAGTTAGGACTGCCAAATTAATACATTTGTCTAGGTGCGAGTAGAACTTGTCTGCATATCTCTTTACAGTGTCAACATTATGGATAATACTCAAATTCTGAGACTTCTTCAGAGAACTGCAGGAAATTTATTTGTTTAATGTCCTTTAATTCTGTGGTATTTGCTTTTGGTGGTTTGAAGATTTTGATAGCGAAGATTGCTAGTTTGTGGTCTGACTTGATGAGGAAGGGGAGATACCATGGGGATGGTACATACAGATGCTAAGTTTATTAGGATCAGGTCAAGTATATCCTGTCCTCTAGCGAGTTCCTCAACACTCTGGTCCACAGAGTTCTTGTTAAGAATTTTTGTGCATATCGTGTGTTGGTGGTATAGGTTCCCCATTTTTAGCATTGGGTAGTAAAAGCCACCTGGGTTAGTAGCATTCCTTCTTATGAGGAGTTCATTAAGAACATTTGGGAATGTTGTATGATTTTCTGGAGACTTAGAGAAAGTCCTATATCATGCTGTGATCTTGATAGCTGATCTTAGTGTGATTTGAATCTCTGTAAAATCTGCTAGTGGGTCTCTAGATATCTGTCTCAAGGTAGTGTGGTCTCTATCAAATGAATGCCACTACAGTTTCCATTAGGTCTGAATAAATGGTAAGTAAACACAGGCTGCGGTGGTGGTGCTGCGGTAGCGTTGTCGCCTCACAGTAGGACGTTGTCCTGTTCGATTCTCAGCTAGAGCGTCTTCTGTGTGGAGACGTGCGTGAATGGGCGTACCTTCGTTGAAGGTTGTGCATCAGGGCTGGCAACTCGGCACGTAAAAATCTACTGCCAATTATTAGTAGACCGGAGTTCCGCTGTGGCGACCCCATAACAGGGAAAAGCCGAAAGACACAAACAAAGTAAGCACAAAACACCGGTACTGTGGAAGTGCTTTCTGAACTGTTAAACAGGTTTCTGTAACAAAACAGACATGGATGTGCTCCAGATGCAGGAGGGCCTCAAGGTCTGACAGTTTGTTCTTTAGACTTCTAGCATTAAGTAGATTCATCTTGATATAGGTTCATAGGTAGGTACTAGGCTATCAGCCCAAGGGCCTAAGTAAGCCTAGCCAACAAGGTTCCCCTGGCTTATGCCACCCAAGAAAGTTATGTTCCTGTGCCTCAGTGGTTGGCTGATTTTACACACTAGTTTGGGAGGTCCTTCAGCTGGTCCCTGCCTGAAAAAGACACAATGAGAGGCAGCAAAAGCTTTTGCCAACATGCAGAAGCCTTTGAATGAAAGATGCAAACTGCCCTTGGCAAAACAGGTATGGTTATCAAGCGTTTCATCCCATGCTGACACATACTGGAATGACACCAGATGTGTAACCAATTGTTAGTCAGTCATCTATTCTTCATACTTCTGAGTCATTTTTGGTGACAGTTTCCACTCAGTGCAAGAGTCTTTCCTGCATTTGTGACATGCATGGAGAGCTCAGTCATGTGTCCTCCATATCTTTCAGAGTTTTACATGCCACCACTATGTTTCACTCGTATTTGTCTGGTTTAAAGGTCCTCAGGACCCTTGTAAAGGTGGCAGTCCTGGCTTTTGAGAAACGGCTCATTGTCACCATGCCTGTGTCCAGCCTTGTCAGTGTGCCTAACTATGGAGTCGTCTATCTGTTTTTCTGTCTAGAAGCCATAAGGCTTTGTGAATGGGCCACGCTGTCTCATTCATTTCTGTTAAGAGCTGACATTTCTGAACAAACCAGTTTGCTAACTGGCATACTTAGCTGTTTCCACACAAGTTGCACTCAAACTGAGCAGGAAAACAGTGGTCTGCAAATGAGCCAAGCCTTGCTGCAGTCATATTTTCTTCCTTGACCAATACTAAATGCAGCAGCCTTTTTTCTTTAGTCTCTGCTTGGGGGCAAACTCAAAGAGATGCTCTGGTCCAGTTGTGGCATGCAAGTTGCCTTTACATTTTTATCCCATTTCCCCTTAGTCCAAAACTTTTGCAGAAAGACTTGTAATATAAGGCCAAGTTCATCCACATAGCCCTAGTTTGGTCTAAGCAAGTTTAGTTTCTTTTGCCATGTCCTAACCTTCTGGATAACCCTTTGCACCTAAAACCATCAAGGAACCACCTTACTTATTTTATCCAAGAAGCCTCAACCAGACTTCCTATCCCTTTAGCTAAATGAATAGTTTCTCGCTAGCCATGGATCCATCATAACCAGAAAGGGTAGTACCTATCCTTAGTTCTGCCCAACAGCCTGAAACTGGAGAATAAGTGGGCTAGGCTTGCCATTTGGATTAGTTTTCTGGGAGTAGGCTGTGTTATGGCTCCAGTTCGACCCAAGTCAAAATACTTGGATTTTTGATACTGGTCTCAGCTGTCCTTCTTTGAAGAGTCACTTAGCAGATATATATTAATTTTCACCAACACCTAAGCAGTTGTTAGTGTTCCATAAAGTGTATAAAGCCTTTATTAAAGATGCCTTACTTCAGTTCCTAGTTAGTGAACATCCACTCCAATAGAATTTCAATTTTATGCTTGAAAAACTAACCTCCCTTTAAACCAGCTGCTAAGGCAGAGTTTAAGTGATATTCTTGGTAGCTATCGCTTCTGTCAGGAGAGTTTCAAACTGCGTGCTTTGAGTGTTAAGCCTCCATATCTAATTTTTCATAAAGACAGTGACCTTGTGGGCTAACGCATCTTTCATGACAAAGGTGTAAATAGAAATGATTTTAAATTAAGTATTTTGACCTACCTCTATTTTCTGCACAACTCTCCAACAGAGTATCTGTTACTGACAATGTCAGTAGGCAGTTGTGCTATTGTTTGGACAATATAGAAGCTGTCAGAAAAGGTAACCAGTATTTTTTCCTGTGTAATTATCATCTTTGGCTAAAAGGTCTCAAGGTATTTTCTGACTATTGCTGCCAAAAGTTCGGCAAAGATTTGTATACCAAATGTAGGGCACAGTCTCCCAAAGCAGTTGCTATTTTTCAAGCTTTGTTTTGAAATGCCTATATGAATAATGCTTGCGCATCTGTGATATTTTCTCTGCGTACATTTGCAGGACAATATAAGCTGGATGTGATCTATAGGTCTGTGACTGCCTTTGGGTCTGCATTCATCAGGGGGTAGTCTTATGAGGCCCCCAGGAAGAACTGGAGACTTTGTCATGCTGGTTGAAATGGACAGATTGAATCATATAAGGCACGGAAGTTATGTGCTTACTGTATCAGCTGACTTTCATGAGCTATATCCAGCAACTTTCTTTCCCTCCCATATTCCCCTGCCCTTGACCTGTAGGGATTTAAGAAGGTTGTTTAGGGAGTTGTGTATGTATGTTACTATTCTGAGGCATGTGCAGTTCTAGAGAAAGTAAGGCGTCAGAGAGGTTTATGAGAGAAAGGGAGGATCCAAAGCTTGGAAAAGTTTTTAAGGTGTTGAGCTGACTAGTTGGCAATTAGTCTGGAGGAAGATGATGGATGTGATCATGAAAATCTGTTGTTATGGTAAGGTCATAATTTGTTTCTCTCTGTTCTTCTTGATGTTTCCCATCTGCGTATTTTCCTCAGTATTAAAAAAAAAGCAACTGTTTTACCTGCTGCCTTCACTCTTGTGCTAGTAGGTACCCTCGTCTCCTTTTTATCTTTCTGCAGGGTTCTTTATACTTTGTCTTTGTTACTCAGTATGGTCCCTTCAATAGCTTATATGCTTTACATTTTTATGCAACTATCTTGTTTTTCTCAACTTTCCTTTTTTTGTTTTTTCCTTGTGACTTTGTTTATACACTTAAGTGCTTCATCTGTTACAGTTCCCTTGATTTGTTCTTACTAGTGTGCTTTCATCCCTTAAAACACTAATCACACTCTCTCCTAAAACCAGTCTTCTCCTGTAAAATCCCTTGCCACTGTTTTGAATTGCTTAACGTCCCCTGCTGTACAGACAGTGGCATGACCATTGCATTTAGCTGAACATTCTTGACCCTGTAGAGTTTGTTAAAACACATGCAATATTCCATTTTTTTTAACATAATCCTGTACTACCTGACTGAGCTCCCTCATTAGTCAAAATTTCTGACAGATTGCATTTCATTTCCTTAGTAAGGACTGTCCAATTTTATTCCAAACAGATTCTTATAAGTATAACCATTTTTCACTTTACATGGAAGAAGACATTGAGGCCATGGATAATTGGCATGCAGCTCGCTCTGCTTACCTGGACTTTGCCAGGGCCTTTGACACTGTCCACCAATGGTGGGATTATTGACCATCATTCCCAAGTGAGCATCAACTCATATACTGTTCCCTGAGTAGGTGACTGACTGACTGAACCCATATCATTGAGGTTGAGCATATTTGTTCTGGAAAGAAAAACATCACCACTGGTGTTCACATGACTCTTTCCAGGGCTACCTCCTCATTGCTGTGTGACAAAAAAGCTTATATCAAGGAATTGTGGCTTATCAAATCTGCTGATAATTACAAACAATGGTGGTTAAGAAACCCCATCCTAATTGTCAGACTCTCTATCAAGGTCTGGACTAAATTAATGCTTTGTGTGTTAATCATGAACTTCCCCTCAATGCCAAGAAATGCAGAATAGTTTCCTTTGGTAAGTCTCGCAAAAGTAGTATATACAATATAGCTAACATTCTCCTTACATCTGATACAGTCATCAGGGACCTGTGTTAACAAGTCACCTTTTGATGACCACTTCTCTGTTGTAGTTAGAAAAATCCTTGTACTTTGTATAGCTCATTTTTTTGTGATAACTCCTCAAGGTCCAAAGAAATTTTGATCCCATGTTATCCATCCCTTATTAGGCCTGTCATTGGATATAATGTTTGATTTTGCATGTGCCTCACTAAGTACCTAAACCAACTTGTAAGACCTCACCATTTCCTCACCAAAAAGATCTTTGAGTACCCATAGCTTGTCTGATAAACTAAACACCATATCCTTCTCATTGTCATACAGCTCTCTGAGGGTTATCACTGCTTAGCCTGACATGCTGTGAACAACACATCTTTGAATTCTCTCACCCCAGCAGAACCAGTGGTAAAGCAGACACCCACTCTGGAACCCTAAATCTTTACAACTACATCTGTGCCACCAGTTAATGTCATGGGTACCTAACTCTCAGTATATTCCTCATTTCCAGCTGAATACTTCCCTAGCTACCTTTAAAACCAGTCTAGGTGAATGGGCAAAGTCTTCATAAAGGGGGCACTTTTAGTCTCCCACCAGAATTGGGTGATGTGACTGAGCTGCTTGTTGGTCTCTTTGGCCATTAGCTTAGTAAAAACTTGCAAATCTCTGAATGTTTAAATTACTGAAAAACAAAAGTTTGGCCTTTAGTGTAGCTTGAGTATGAGCTGCTTCTTGTATTCAGGGTTTAAGACCCAAGGCATCTAATTGCCCACTGTGCTACCGTGAGTAAGTCAGTCATCCAGACAGTGCTCTGGGGCAGTTAGGAAATTTGGCTAAGCCCCTCAATGGTCTCCTGGTCCACATGCATTGTAACCAACTGTGAACCTGTGATAATGTGAATCTCTGAAAACCTGAGTTTAAATTAGATTTTGTCCCCAGTGTTCAGTGTAAAATTGGTTCCACTCAGTTTGGACCTTCATTGTCTACAAAACAGTTAAAAAAAATTCCTTCCTTAAAAGTTTGTGCAGGGAGGATAGCCCCTAGTACTGTAAGATGTGGAGGGATTATTTTGGCTCTCCCTTGCTACATATTTATTCACACTTTATTTTCCCCAATGCTGTGCAACCTTGAAGTGCTTATGTTATGAAAGCTTCACCTTCTCCAATGTTCTGTAGCTATGGAGTAAGAAGTTGGGAGGATGGTGCAGGCTTGTAGGAAGATATGCCTCTCTACAAAATGAAGGTTTCAAGTTGCCTACACAGTTTTACTTGGATGTGCTGATGTGTCTTGTTATGCATCTCTGTAGTTAAATTTACCAGTGTGCAGCATTTTCTTTTGTTTAGGAAACAAAAGTGTGGCTCAGTGCTATATGGAAAACAATGTATTAAGCAGCTGATTGCTTGATATTTGCGTACTTTCAGGCTTTTGGAGACCACTTTTCTTTAGTTCATTTTATGTAACATATGAGCAATTTAATTTTTTTTTCATTTCACTGCACACACACTTCTGTCATTTGTGTTCAGCACTTTAAATTTGTTTAGCCTCTTAACCAAATAACTATTATGGTGCTCCAGTAAAAATCCATACAAATGCAGGGTGAACATGCAATCTGTACCCAAACAGCGGCCAGAGGACATGTGTGAAACCCAGACCTTGGTGTTGTGTTGTACAGATCTTGCCAGTGAACCACTGTTTTGCATAGTGTTAAGATTACCAGTATTTTGCTATGAATCATTTTGTCGTTTTACTTATTTTTTTCTTCTCTCCTAACTCAAATATACAAGTGGTGACCTATTGCATTCATCAGTATGCCACCACCCCCTCCTTCCTGTACTCAAGCACTTTATGCTCTGACTCAGAATGACACACACTTTCTTTTTTTCCTGTCTGTCTGTCTTCATCTGTTCATATATTGCATATAATTCTCTCTGTTACATAGGCTTTCTCTACTCATGCAGTTATCTTTGATGTCCTTACATATCACTGTTGCAGTATTCGTAACCTGTGGGATTTCCTACCAAGTATAGTCCAACACCCAGGCAGTATACCAAAGCATTTAATTCTTATCAGCTTTGTACATCAGGTATATGCTTCCCACATCAGCATAGGGTATAAAGGTTGAGGTATGGATGCTCCAAACTCGGAACGTCTTTGCCTCCAGTCTGAACAGCATAATTGAACATTGGTCTGAATGCCCTTCACTGTTCTGATTATACCAGCCTCTTTCAGATAAGTACCCAGTTGGGGTTCCTTTTCTTTTCCTTTATATTGTATTTTGAGAGTTCATGTCATCCAAGAAAGGGAAATGTAAGTGTGGAGGCAGATTCTCCATAAGGACCATCATGACAAATGTTTGTTTTGTCTAGGCACTTGTCATGACCGTACTCAGTGCTCTATTTGTCAGGAGTTTGTGCAACAAACTCTTCACAGCCATCTGTCTCCACTTTCTGTTTATCTTGAGAACCAGCGTCTCATGTTGTTGGCCCAGGGTACCATGGCTGAATTCACCCACGTCTTAAAAAAGGCCAAGAAGTCGAGGTCTGATACTGCTGCTGCTGTCCAGCCTCAGCCAGACATCTCTATCTAGGTGGATGATGCCCTTGAAAACCACGTGGTGCTGACATGTGTTCCCTCTACTGTGACCCTGTTGGAGGCTAGCATGGAAACAGCTTCTCACACATCCTCCAAGGCTTTACAGATGTCTACAGCAAATGTGGAGGGGAACCACTACTGATCATTTCTGGGAGGTCTAGGGGGGATTCCCCAGTTCTTAGTTATGGAGGAGGTTCCTGGAACCCTGATTACAGTCAAGCCAGGGTTCTGAGCCACCAAGGTTGGTTAAAGCCACCTTCCCCATTAAGATGAGGCAGAAAACTAAGCATATTTCCCCAACTTGGAAGCATCTTGTAAAGGAGTGTTAAGATTTTACTTGGGACTTGTTTAATGCTCTGATGGCTTTGAGACCACCCCAGGGGGGATTCTCTTCATGCCCATTCACTGTCTTCTATCCATCCTTAAAAGATCTAGGGAGCCTGATTCCTCTGCTGAGGAATTAGACTCAGAGAAAGAGCTGATAGCCCTGGAGAGCTCAGCATCGACTTTTTCCCTCACTTTCTCTATGCTGATGCACTTGGGTCAAGTAGAGTCCTGGAGCCAGAGCATCAGATTTGGGGCAACTGTGGAGTTAACTCCAAGGTTTTCAGAACCATTCCTACCACTCTGGGCTTCCACCTTGAATAGTTCCATTCTGAGGTCCTTCTTGGAGCTGTCCACCTTTGGAGTTGAGAAGGCTATCGATTCCACTATTATGGGTGGTTCTTCCTTGGCTCCATTGGCTTTTGAGGCTGTGGAGAGGGCCTTGGCTGGACCAAGATAACTGGTGCATGCACAGAGTTTGTATCTGTCCTGACTCTCGCTGCAGCCTGTTCATTCTTCCTGTCATTCTGGCTGATAGGGGCAGATGGATCCGGTTAGCTTTCAGACCACTCGCCATTTGAGCTCCATGTCTGATTCCAAGGTGTCTTCTTCAGAAGTCCCAAGGCACATTCTCTGGAAGAGGACTTGCAAGCAGAAACATATTGACTCCTCTCCTGATTCAGTTACTGAAGACATGACTTAGATGATGTAGACTGCTTCCCAAGCTGCCCCAAGATGTCTCCTTGGAAACAGCCTAGCATTAAGTGAGGGGGGGGGGGTCCACTGAAACTCCTCCTTCTGATGATTTAGTGTTTCTTGAAGCTTTTGGGTCTGACCCACTGACATCCTGGGTGATCCCACCTCCCCTTTCCTTAATTGACCTCATCTCCCAGAAGGCTTGAAAGTAACCTGATGTGGCAGAGCCTTTCCCAAAAAGCCAGATAAAATTCTAGTTGCCCACAAAGACAGAAAACATTGGGCTAAAGGTCCCCCTGAAGATGCCATGGTGGTAGCTGCAGCCACAAAAATAGAACTGTCTGAAGAAATTTCCTCTGTCCATCCCCCTAACAGGGAGTCAAGGGTGTTGGACAGACTGAGGAAATGGATATATGCTTCAGTGACATTTGCACTTTGGGGGCTGAACTATCTAGCTTACCTGACATGATTCCATCAGGAGTTGATTAAGGAGCTTTCAAATTCCCTGGCGAGTAACTTACCTTCGGATATCCAGAAAACAGAGTCTACCCAATTGTCTACCCTACCTTCATTCTTTCTCAGATGTGACCGTGAGACTGCTATCTAATGCAGCAGATGACACAGCACAGATATTACCATGTGCCTGGATGTGGCTGTGCAGTTTTGATGAAAGCTGTAAGACGTCCTTCATAAATGCCCCATGACAGTTTTACTTTATTTTGGCCAAAAGTGAAGGAAATGCTTACAGGAGTGAGCATGATAATAAACTTTGTTTACCATAGGAATCCATTTTTCTACTCCTCAAAGATCCTTTTCCAGGAATCAAAGAGGAGGGAGGAAAATGTGGTTCAAGAAATTACAAGGTTTTCACCATGACACTCCAGGGGGCAGACTTCTCCAAGGCAGAAGAGGAGGCAACTCCATGGGACATCACCCACTGGGCAGAGGTGATCTGCAAAACAAGATTTCCGTGGACCTCTCACAGAGAAACCTTATCAGTGTCCCTGAATGCTTGCCGGATTGCTACAGTCTGGAGGCAGTTGGGGATGCTTCTCCTTATACCCTCTGTATTGGCAAACAGTAACTTCTGATTCTTGCGAGCTAAGGATCATCATCAGAGGTTATGCAATACCATTTTTAGAATCCCCAAAGACATGAAAGAGAAGATTACCAATACTCCACCCAGTTAGTTGGAATCTGCAGTACTGAGGTTTCAAAGTTGTTAGACAGAGTTATCTAGCCAGTTTCCCAAGACCAGCTAGGATCCAGAGTCTATTCAAGGTTGTTTTTAGTTTCAAAAAAGACAGGAGACCTCAGACCAATATTGGATCTCAGTATTCTACCTCTTCTGAGGAAGGATGATTGGATGTGGTCTATCAGTCTTAAGGACGCCTGCTATCATATCAAGATCCAGCAGCAGTCCAGACTGTTCCTCCAATGCCAGCTGGAAGCCAATCAGAGCCTTGCTATTTGGTCTCACCACAACCTCCCAGGTGTTCACCAAGATAATGGCAGCTGTTACAGCTTATCTCTGGCTACAAGGAGTCCATGTCTTCCCATGCTTAGACGACTGGCTTTGAACTGCTATCTCCAAGGATATACTATTGTGACATCAGTCAGTCCTTCTGTCTCTGACAACTCACTTAGATATTTCAATAAACTTCAATGAAAGCAAGCTGTCATCTGCCCAGAGTATAGCATTCATAGGCTGCCACATAGATACAGTGCATCAGATAGCAAAACCTCTCCCGGCACAAGTCAAATCCTTAAGGTTTGTAGCCCTCCAAGTAATAAAACACCTACTCATTCTGCGAGTCTTACAATTAATGGCCTCCTCTCTAACTCTGGTTCCTTTGGACAGACATCACACAAAAGTGCTACAGTGGACACTCACTATACAATAATCATAAAAGCTAAAGGTTCATCCTCTTCACAAAGGGATTTCCTTGATGCAGGTCTACAGAGATCATATCCATTGGTGGATTTCATCCAAGACAATTCTTCAGGACAACCCTTCCATCCCGTTACTCCCAAGGCCAAAGTCACCATAGATGCCTCCCTGCTAGGATGGGGGTGGGCATTTCTAAAGGAAGATGGTTCAAGGAATGTGGTCATCAGTAGAGGCCAAACTTCACATCAATGTCTTGGAGTTGAGAAAGCAGTCCTTGTAATGTTGCAGGCATTTCAGGATTTCCTACCCAAGGATGTGTTAACTGTCCACTCGGACAGTAAGTCAGTAGTTTGGTATGTCAGCAAACAAGGTGGCATGTGGTTTTATTCTGTTTGCCGAGAAGCCACGAGAATTTGGCAATGGGCTATGTGTTCCAGCCGCTTTCTAGTAGCAATGCACATTCCTGGAGCATCCAATATTGTACCATACAAGTTGAGAAGACATATTCTATTGCCTCATGAGTGGTCCCTCGACAGAGCAGTGCCAACAGAAATTTTCAGCCACTGTGGCCAACCATGATGCAACATCTTTGAGTCATATGTTAGCAACAAATGGAGCAGTTACTTTGCCCTCATCCTTCCACAGGGACAGTACTGAGAGATGCTCTAGTCCATATGTAGGCCCCCAGGTCTCCTTTATGCTTTTCCACCAGTTCCCCTCATCACCAAGTTCATTCAGAAAGCTATGGTGTGCTAGACCAAGGTAATCCTCATTGCCCTCTTCTAGCCTCTGCAGGTGTGGTTCCCTTTCTTTGGTCTTATCTTTTACCACTTTGGATCTTTTCAGTCACCTGTCCAGCCTACCTCTACCAGGTCTCAAGGCCTTAAAGCTGACTATATGGTTTCTCCAATTTTAGCAATTGCCAGAGATCTAGGCATTCTTCCCCAGTAGTCCATGTAATATATTATTTTCAAAGGGACTCAGCCAAGAAGATTTACATAAGTAAACGGAAATGTTTTTTTTATATGCTCCTCTTCAAAGGGACTAGAGATTTTGGAGTTTATATCAAAACTTTTTAAGGCTGTCTCTAGTTACTCTACAGTTAAAGTTCAAATGACCTCCATTTTAAATTTTTGCATTGGGCATATCAGTACATCCACTGCTTCCCTAAAGAAACATTCTTTTTGAGACCTCAAGTTCGTGATCCCATCCCTCCTTAGGATTTTATAGTTTTGCTTCAGTCACTAACCCAAAAACTGTTTGAGCCCGAAGCTTCAGTAGATCTGAAATTTCTGTCAAAGAAATCTTGGTTGCTATTGCATCTGAAAAATGTATGTCAGAATTACAGGCACTTTCTTGCAAACCTCCATTCCTTATTTTTCACAAGAACGGTGTGTCACTGAGAGCAAACCCTTCATTTCTTACCAAAGTAGCTTTGGAATCTGACTTGGACCAACAGATTGATTTGCCAGTTTTCTTTCTAGTTTTTACTAACAAAGGAAAATAACCTGTACATACCTTAGATTCTGCTGAAAAAGACCAAAAATCCACTTGTTCGAAAACGAACAGTGGATTTTCGGTTACGCGAAAGTGCACTTCCGCGAAGAACGGTTCAACAAACCGTTAAGGGACACAGGGGCCGAAGCACACTACAGTGGGGAAAGGGAATTTACGTGTTTTCTCACTGTAGTGCAATCTCCGAGTTGGTATATTTAAGTAGGTGGTGTGTGGGGGGTGCAGGGGGGCTTGCCCCCCTGCAAAAACAATGTTACTGTGTTCTTTATCGGTTCGTTGAACTGATGTTCGCGGAAGTGCACTTTCGCGTAACCGCTTGTCTACTGTTTATATTCGAAGAAGTGAGTTTTCGAATATATATATAGTAGACCCTGATGTTCATAGGCAACTTAGGTTCTGTCTTCATCGTACTTAGAGTTTCAGAAAATCAGATCAATTGTTCATATCCTTCTCTGAGACAAAATGTAGACACTATGTGTCTAAAGTAACCTCATCAAAATGGCTAGTAGGTTGCATTTCATTTGTTTATAAGTAAGTCAAAATGCATATCCTTACAGTCAAAGCCTAAGGCTCATTTTTCCAGGGCAATAGCAACTTCAACAGTATTTGCAAAAAGAGTACCTGTCAGTGAAGTATGCACTGCAGCAACTTGGTCTTCAGCTTGTACCTTTCTGTCTCATTATAAATTAGATGTGCAGTCTAGAATTTGTGCGTCTTTTGACTCTGCCATACTCAGAAGTGTACTTCCCTGAGTCCTCCCAGGTCCCTGTTGGGTACCATGGGAGTCTGTCCCACATGTTGAATCAGACAAAAATAGACAACATCAGATATAAAAGTTAGGTACTTACAATAACGATAGATCTGTGTTGCCTTGTTTTTATCTGGTCTAACTCTCCTTTCTCCTTCTCACTGCCATATTCTCGTTTTTCCTTTCTAAGGATTGACCAGATCTTCTGTGGAACCTGCCTGCCCCTTTGGACCCCTTAGCTTATATAGTGGTCTCCTTTTCCTCTTTATTATTTCCTGCATAATTTATCATCAGTTGAGGTCATCTAGCAAACTCAGTCTGAGGTAATTCTGGCAGGAAAGGAGAATTTTGGGTAGAGGAGGAGTCATAACTCTCGAATCCAATACGACACTGAGATTGTGTTCATCTGGATCGATCCAACAACCCACATGTTGAACTAGACAAAAATAAGACAACACAGATCTGTGTTGGATTTTAGGAAGGTGATTTTCTTTGGTTTCAGGAATTTTTAACTAAGTGGAGAGAAACTGAGGGACAAAGAAGGAGGTTAATAGGTGAACTAGAATTGTTAAATTTAATTTTTGAAGCTAGACTGCCAATTTTTTATGTCTAAGCCATACTTGTTTTGTAGTTTCGGTGCTGTTGGTGGGAATCTGCCTTGATTTTGCTACCACTTTTTTGTCCTTTACCACTTGCCATTCTGTCTAAGTTGTTTGTACTGTTAATTCACCAAATTTGACACTGTGTAACTGTCTGTCACATTCACTTTCTGAATTTTTTTTTAACTATGCGTGCAGCTTTCATTCATAATTTTCTGTTAGAAAATGGAGGCGGTATAGTTCTTTGTTCACCAGTCTGTACTGCATAGCCATTTGACTATCGAAAACATTTAATTTAATTTTGTGTTACTCAGTTCGCTTTGCATGATACTTACTGCTGTTCTCTTACAGGAATTTATACAGTTCACTACTCATCTTTGTTAGGATGAGTATTGTCAGTTAGTGTCATACCCCATCAAACAAAGCCTTTGCAAGCACCAGAAAAACCCTGCGTTTGCTGTGTGCGACCTACTCAGCAGTAGTCTCCATCCAGAGCAGAGTACCTTATTTTAATGTTTTTCTTAATAGTTTGTCAAAGTAACAGAATCTTGTGCAACAGTCTTATGCAGGTAGTAAGTTCGATTAAATAGTGATGACTGAGTGGTTAATGCAATGAAGATTCCAAAGGACTGCTACTGCTTCAGTGCCTTTAAACTTCAGACACATCTGATTATACTGAAGAAATCAGATGATAGTACAAAGCAGAAACTTAATTTTACAAGTGAGTTTTAAGAATTGAGATTGATGTATTTATTACATCTGCTATGAGTCTTCAGCTTCTTATAGCCAAGACAAGAACCCCTTACTCTGTATAATCTTGCTGAGAGGTTGTCTTTTTGATTAAAACTGGTGTGCATACCCGAATCACTAGGATATGATGGAGTATGGTTCCTTTAATTCCGTTGCAAATCCTCTTGTACCATTATTTTGCTGGAGGTATTTCTGTTGCTAATTCTACTGAGGCCTCCTGACTTGGCTTGTATTTTGGGGTTCTGCATTCTCTTTATTCCAGACTCCTGGGCTTTCCTGAATTTTGTATTTCTACTTCAACACTCTTGAACCACTTCTGCTAGGTTCCCCTGCCTCTTTTAGTCTCCTTAACTTCCTCATATCAGTTCAATGTACTTGACTTGGATCCTATTGCAGTTCCCATCTCTTGCTAATCTTTTTGAAACTACCAAGGCCCTTGAATATTTGTTTATAATTATGTCATGTCCTTGTCTCCTTTAATCCTTCTGCAGCTTTGTGATTCCATTACATCTGGTGGGCTCTATGGTGCCATTCATCCTGCTTTGGGCTCCGCAAAACTCATAATGCTGATCTTGCTTGTACAGTCATAGAGTTCACCTGTAAACACCTTAGTGTAAAACTCATTCCTGTTCAGAAACATCAGTAGAATGCATTTGGCCTTCTGCTTACTTCTAGTTAACCTACAGTAAATGTGTTGTTTTGTCTGGGTCAGTAAGTAAATGAGTGATTTTTTTTTTAATGTATGCCAGTGCAATAAGAGTTAGTTAAGGTTGAAAGGTGTAATTTTTGCTGAATTTGTGCTGCATTAAAAAGGGGTGGTATGTGTTTACATTTTATATGATGGCATATTAAATTAGATTTTAACTTGCAAACAGGTTGCATTTTGGGGATATGAGTTACTATACTACATGCTAGTTGAATATTTTTTGGGGGGCATGGCTAATGTTGATACTACTAATTAATTTTACTTTACAAATCCCATTGAGTATAGTACTGGGGGACATACCTTTCTTATATTGTGTATGCACGCACATGGGGAAAAGAATGCTATATGTGAGTTTATCAAACCTTTGTTTACTTTATACATCTGTAATCCTGTGAATGGCTTTAGGTCAAAATGGGCTCATCTGTCAAAGTTTCAGAATTAATTATGTAACTTCTGGTATCTGGAGTGAGTGATGTTTGAGCAGACCCCGGAGTTGTTCTAGTGAACCTTATTAATAGTAGATAGAGGCAACAACAGTAATGGTGATGTGAATGTATTCTGTGCCACCTCTTACCTTTGTATGGTAAAAAAAAAACCAAAAAAAAACTTGTAACAATACTGCAAGTACAAGTCATCCTCCCTTTCACTTTGCTTGTTGGTAAGGAAGATTACTTGTGTGAGAATTACCCAAAAAGTAGGAAGCATATCTACTAGGAAATGGTAAAAGGGGCCCACTAGATGTAGGACAGAAGCTACAGAAATTGAGAGAGAAGAGTGCAAGAGGAGTATATGAGTTGGGTTAGCTTGAGTGTAATTATGGAGCTGGTGTTAGGGATGGTGCATCATTGTATTGTGTATGCACAATCACTGCTCAGAGGCCTCTAGGTTAGGAATGGTGCATCATTGTATTGTGTGTGCACAATCCCTGTCATGCCGCCCCTAGGTTAGGGATGGTGCATCATTGTATCATGTCTGTACAATCCCTGTTGTGCCGCCCTAGGTTAGGGATGATGCATCATTGTATTGTGTCTGTGAAATTGTACAATCCCTGTCATGCCACCCATAGATTATGGATGGTGCATCACTATATTCATGCTGCCCCTAGGTTAGGGATGGTGCATCATTGTAATCGTGTCTGTACAATCCCTGTCATGCTGCCTCTAGGTTAAAGATGGTGCATCATTATATTCATGCTGCCCCTAGGTTAGGGATGATGCATCATTGTATTGTGTCTGCACAGTCCCTCTCATCCTGCCCCTAGGTTAGGGGTGGTGTGTAATTGTATCATGTCTGTACAATACCAGTCATGCTGCCCCTAGGTAACGGATGTTGCATCATTGTATTGTGTGTGTACAATCCCTGTCATGCCGCCCCTGGGTTAGGGATGGTGCATCATTGTATTGTGTTTGTACAATCCCTGTCATGTCACACCCTAGGTGTAAGACAGAAGCTACAGAGACTGAGAGAGAAGAGTGCAAGAGGAGTATATGAGTTGTGTTAGCTTGAGTGTAATTATGGAGCTGGTGTTAAGGATGGTGCAACATTGTTTTGTATATGCACAATCCCTGCCCAGGGGCCTCTAGGTTAGGAATGGTGCATCATTGTATTGTGTGTGCACAATCCCTGTCATGCCGCCCCTAGGTTAGGGAATGGTGCATCATTGTATCGTGTCTGTACAATCCCTGTCATGCTGCCCCAATGTTAGGGATGGTGCATCATTATATTCGTGCTGCCCATAGGTTATGGATGGTACATAATTGTATTGTTTCTGCACAGTCCCTGTCATGCCTCCCCTAGGTTAGGGATTGTGTATCATTGTATTGTGTCTGCCCAGTCCCTGTCATCCCGCCCCTAGCTTTACGGATGGTGCATAATTGTGTTGTGTCCGCACAATCCCTGCCCAGGGGCCCCTGGGTTGCAGATGGTGCATCATTGTATTGTGGATGCACAGTCCCTGCCAGGGGGCCCTTAGTTGTAGCTTGCTGTGATTTCTAGAGTGAGATTTTGTAACTTTCACTTCTTTCAGGCTTTTGTGTAGTCTATTAACTTTGCATTAACAGTTAGGGTTGTTTCCTCCTGGTAAGTGAGTAATCATGTGAACCTTTTAATTCTGGTGTAATCCTCAGTATTGTTTTCAGGAGTCAGTGTTATCATCTGCAAACACTGTTAATTTGCTTACGGAGAAGAATGTTTTTTTGGTTCTCATTTGCATGCAACTCTGTAGCATTATCCATTTCAAACACCAGAATATGACTACCAGTTGATATGACTTCCCACCTTTAGAATACTGTCATCATTTGTTAAAATGCCCTTTTCTAGATTACAGTGCATAAGACTTTTAGTAAAAATATGGACAATGGAAAATAAAGGAAAAAAAATCAAGCTGAGTTAGGGGTGCAGCTCAGATATTGTGTTTCTTCTATTAGTTTATGTATGTAATCATGACATCTTCACTGATTACCTGTTTTCCATATTAACTAACTTGTGTTTTATTTAAGCATGGACGAAACAGCAGATATGCATTGTCTAATCCTGACTGAAAATAACACACTTCTCCTAGGAGGACTTCAGAACTACATTACTGAATTTGACTTGAATGCTGTCCAGGAGACACAGAAGGTAAAATGTGTACTGTAGTGCATTTAGATGTGCTAGTTCTTGTTTATATTGTGGTGAGATGCTTTGTAATAGTGTCTAGCACAACTGTTGTTTAGACTGTTTGTATTTTTTAATTTACAACTTTTATTTTATTATTTTACAGTGTATACAACTGATAGTGGGTTAAAGTTGTAATAAGAGCATTAGTATCACTTTTTGGGGTTGTTAGGCTTAAAGTATAGCCATATGCTTTAAACCATTTGTCATAGTGTAGTAACACTTTGATGGTTGTTACTTAAGTACGTTTTTCTTCAGCACAGTTGTGCTGTGTTTAGCTTTGTTGCCTCATAACACTTGGCTCTTCAGTTTGGTTTCCATATGAAAGTCTCTTCTTTGTGATGTCTGCATCTATTCTGTGTTCTCTTTTCTGTGCCCTCATGAATTCTCACAGGGGACTTCTTTTTCTTCTGTCATTCCAAAGATGTGCCAATAGATGAATTAATGATTTTGTAAACCTGTTTTTGTGTGTGTGTGTGTGTGTGTGTGTGTGTGTGTGTGTGTGTGTGTGTGTCTTTTTTGTTTCCTGATAACAAACTGGTGCCTTGTCTAGAACCGATTCTGTCTCTTACCTCCACTGCTTACCAGGAAGCGAGTAAATAAAAATGTATTCTAATGTGAAAGCATTTTTTAAATGCACATGTTTAATTTATGGGGAATCTGTATTCTCTATTGAGATGCCTTTATCTTAAAGTAGTTTAGATACGGTAGAGATGTTTAAATTGTTTTCTTAAAAGCAAGTTCGATCATATTCATTATCAGAGTGATATAAATGTTAAAGTTAAACTTTTTTTTTTTTTAGTTCTCTGTTGAGGTTCCAGGGGTTGCCATCATGAGACAGTCCAGCAGATTTCTGTTCTGTGGCCATACATCAGGAAAGGTAACTGTACGTGTTTGCAGTCCTGCTACTAAGAGATAATGTTTTGGGTAGAAAATTATAGCAACAGCACAATAAAAATATTTGGAAAACTGTGAGATCCAAGTAGGTTTGTATTTGACACTGATTCTTTCCTTGGTGTTTTAAATGAGCACTTTCATTGTGGAGTTTAGTAACTTTTGACTACATCACAATTTTGAGCTGTTATCATCTGATGATCTGTACTAAGAAAAATACTGTTAACATGTCAAAATGTTATGGTAGAGCAGAAGATACCCGTGCTTTGAGTAGAGTTGCAGCATCTTTTGGTGTTAATCTCCTTCATTACAGAAGTTAAGGAATATTATTTTGTATCACTGCAGCATTGTATGATATTTGTAAACTTACCCCAGAGTACTCTGCTTAAATTCTTCATTTAACTATTAGACTGAACCAAAGTGTGGCAGAGTAAACCAGCTGATCTTATATAATCCAGTCTGTCCACATCCACAACAAGAATGACAGCAACACTGCACCTTTAAGACTCTCCCAGGTACCAAAAACTCCTCCTTTACTCTAAAATGCACCTCATCTCCCTTCCCTGTCCAGATCTCATGTAATGATTGGTCATTTAATGTCTTCATGGATGGTCCCAGGTTCCTTTTGTGAGCTTATTTCAATTTTCTTCTTTGAAAGTATTTATTTTGGAAAAAACATTATTTTTTCCCAGTTAAATTGGAAGTCACACTGAAGGCTCTTTTTGTTGAGCTTTCTCTCCTGTCATGCTCCCAATACCATTTTTATTGTGGCAGATATTTTTCTTAGCTTTTGCTAAACTGTTACTGTTTAAACCAAATTAATCATTGAAAAGACTGCTTGATTTTTATGGTGGTGTTGGTATTGTTCAATGTCAGGGGTTTAACTTGTTTCATTTTTCTCCCCTGACCTTGATTTTCAAAGCAATAGATAATGATGAAGACAACTCATCAGGCTTTTGGAAGGGTGTTAAATTTTGGAGGTATGTTAGATGTGGACACAACATTCCCTTCAGGACACTTGTATACTGTGTGTGATATATCTTGGGTACAAACATCTTCACCTTTCTTATGATAGTATTTAGAATTCTGACTCTAGAATGCGGCAAGAAAGGCAAAACAAATTAATAGTAAAACGTTTTTTGCCCTGTGTCTTTTTCCTCAAAACAGGACAAGAGAAGAAACAAAAGAAAGTTGGAGGAATCATCTCACAAAGTCTCTCTTGTCAAGGTGCTTAGGTTAGACATATACATACCCCCATGTGAAGAATTATCTACTATGTCTGAGATCAGGGTGCATGGTTTCTGTCAGTTGTAAAACCGTTTTGCCAGTTCACATCTGGCAGCATTTTTTGTCAGAGCAGGAACTTTCTCAGTACCTAGGATCTAGATGTTGCAACCTCTAGGTCTCTTCACTTTCCCCCTTTTAAGAGTTGATTAGGACAAGATGATGAGGGTCTAGTAAAGGCTCAGATTGAACTGGGTGTGCTTTCTTCCCCTTCTGTTTGCAAGAGAACGTCTGTCCCTGAACTTGTCTGCTACATCCTTACACCCATTTTCTACACCAGGTGCATTTCAGCTGGTCTGCCAGTCACCATCTCCTAGGTAGGTACGTCTAGTAACTGTGCCACTAATGCCAACATCCTCATCACTGTTGATGACTTCATACTGTTTTGAAGTATTGGTTTTAAAATGTCTTTTCATACTGAAGTGTTTTGGATCATAGACATTTTACAGGAAGGTGCAAAACCTAGTTTCACATATCTGTATGACTATGATATTATGAATGCACTGAATGGAATGGTTATGACCTCCTGTTTTAAAATACATGCAGTCTAATTGTGATATTAAATGTTATGCAAATTGTTTGTTAGCTCTTATTTACTTGTAATGAGGTATTTGATATGTTCAAGAAGTGTTTAAAGTCACCTATGTAACTGCTGCCATATTTCCATAGTGCTTACACACTGTAGCTTGACATTAATTGCTTATAAGTATAGATCAAAGCATTAGCTCTTCTAAGTCTCAGTATTACTGCCTTGTTATCCTGATTTTGCCCAATTTCATTTCTTTCTGATCTTAGCTCAGTCTCACTTCACCTCCTCTTGAGATGCCAGATTTTTTTCTGCTCTCATTGTAACTCTACTACTTAAATATCTGTCTCTCCACAAGGCTACTAATGCACAACCATTTAAGCAAATTGAAGCACCTTGTATTTCTGTGAATAGTATCAGCCATCTCCCATTTTGGTAGGGCTTAGCTAAATACCTCAGTTGTTGACTGCCTGCTGTGTTGCAGAGCTGAAAGGAAAACTCCTTCTCTAAGAGGACCTCTGTGTATGGCTACATACTGTAATAAAGATACAAGCAACCTTACCTGCTGCACTTAAGTTAACTGTTTTCATTTCCCTTTATGGGGAAATATTTGTTATAGTGTGCTTGAATGTTCTTATATTTTTGATTTTGCTCACCCCTCAAACTTCTGATTCAAGTTAGCTAAATTTTACTGTGGATTCTCTCTCCCTGTGTATCTCTCCCTGCACATTTCTATGGGTTACGTAAACATTTTTGATACACAACTCAAAATGTTGCTTTACTTTCCTTATCTGAATCCTGGATGTTCTTCATAAGTATTACTGCTATAGTTAGTGGCCGGAGATGTATAGGTTATATCCTGCCAAGGATATAACAACCGGCCAGTTTCCCAAGTGTTCAGGTCACCTTCCATGTGACCAAACTTGAGCTGAGCAGACTAAAAGTCAGGCTTGAATTTCAAGCCATTCAGAACTTTCCAGCTGCTGCATAGAGAACACCACTGCGGGTTTCTACAGATCAGTGGTCTTCTTACACTATTCCATTGCTGGGCAGATAAGTTCCTGGGGGGACTTCCACTTTAATGTTTATGACAGAAAACTTACTTTTTCTGTTAAACTTAATTAATTAAGCTAGGAAAAAGTGTTCTTAATGACTGTCATGCAACTTTTGGACACTTGTAAATGGGAGCATTGCTTTTTAACTTTTGTGGTAAAATGTTAAAATTAACTTCAGATGAGGTAAGTGTTTAAAATGCTTTTTTTTTTTTTTTTTTTTTTTTTTTGCTTTAATGGGTAAAAAGTTACTTTTCTCAACTTATCAACTATTGCTGTCAGGCTTCCCTGGGACTCCCAACATCTTTTTCAGCTTAACCATGGAACAACGTACTAGTTTCTGAGTCCTTGCATCTTCCTGCCCCCCCCCCCCCCCCCACACACACACACACACAAAACAGCAGGCTGCAAAATTGCCTCAGCTACAGATGGGAGACTGTGCTGTGGCCAAGGCTGCTGGTTCTTCTAACCACTCATTTTTTTTTCCTTGGATCCTGCTGGTGAGTTCCTACAGTTAGACATGTTATTTGTGGTTGTTTACTGCCCTTGGTGGGCAAGGGAGAGAAAAATTTGTCGGTCCTGGGAGAAGGAGCACAGAATGCTACTCTTTCTAGCCACACTGCTGGGCCCCTCTTCAGCTTCACTCTCTCACTGCCTCCCTGTATGGACCAAGCTTACCTCAGACAAGTGGGTCATGTCCATACTACAAAAAAGTTACTTCCTGTCTTTGATCTCACCTCCAGAAAGGAGAAGCATCCCACAACCACCTACTCAACAGTTGCACTTCATGCAACCAGTCCTCCAGACGCTTACAGCTCAGGCCACCATCAAAACAGTTTCCCCAGCTACAAAGGGAAGAGGATTCTATTCCAGGATCTTCCTGGTTCCCAGGAAAGATGGACCCTGGAGACCTATATTAGACCTTTCCCACTTCAACCATTTTTAAAGGTCCCTACCTTCAGAATGCTGACCCTCCCAGCCCTATTCTCCCTCCTGATCCTCCAAGGGTTCAGGGGAACATTAGATATAAAGGATGCCTACCTCTACATCCCAATAAAACCCACCCACAGGAAATACCCAAGGTTTTCGGTGGGTTCTTCGCACTTACAATTCTATGCCTTGCCTTTTGGACTCTCCACTGCACCCAGAGTCTTCACAAAATGCGTGTCCCCAGTAATTTGCCTTTTGCAGAACAAAGGGAATACAAATATTCCCTTACCTGGATGACATGTTGATCCAGGCTGCCAGCCAAGAGACCCCCCCAGCTACACATCCACATGGTAGTGGCCCTTCTACAGTCCCTGGGATTTCTACTAAATTTTCCAAAATCCCAGCTACAGCCAACCCAAGACATTGTCTTCCTCGGGTACAGAATATGCGTAGACCTAGCATACCTACCCCCCCCCCCCCAAAGTGAGCTCCTTGACAGAATATCTTCTTCTGGTCCTTCACTCCACAGAATTGACAGCAAGGCAGTACCTCAGATTGTTGGGCTGCATGGCAGCCACCATTCCCATGCTACTCCTAGCAAGACTGCATATGAGGATGTTACAGTGGTATCTTCTGTCAGTTTGGACATAACACTCCCACCCTTTGGAGCACAGGGTGCCTCTTCTCCCTTGCCCGAAGAAGAAAATACTCTGATGGTTGGAACAGGTGAACCACAATCCAGGTCTCCATCTCCGACCACCTCAGCCCACACAGGTCATGCACACAGATGCCTCAGACTTGGGCTGGGGAGCAACTCTGGGCACTCAAAAGGTGCAGGGCCAAAACTTCACAAACTGGAACACATCAGTACTCGCGAGATGAGGGCAGTTCATCAAGCCCTCCAGGCCTTTCAACCTTTCCTCCAACAGGGCCTCTGAAGATATACACAGACAAACACCACTGTGCTGAGTATCTCAACAAACAGGGAGGGACTAGGTCTTACCTGCTGTGCAGACTAGCCCTTCTGATATGGGAATTTGCCACCTTACATGGAATCACCCTACAGGTAGTTTATATTCCCTCTCTCCACAATGCCAAGGCAGATTACTTGAGCAGAACCATCACAAATAACCACAAATGGATGCTTTACAGAGATGTCTTCTTGTCTGGGCCACAGGTGGGATATACCTCAAATAGACCTGTTTGCCTCCTCTGTCAGTAGGCAACTGGTTTCTGCACCATGGCACGAGAACCCCAGGCACTGGCAACGGATGCCTTCTCATTCTCTTGGAAGGGGAAATATCTGTATGCTTTCCCCCTTCCCACTCATTCAGAAAGTCCTACTAAAAATACAGCAGGACACTCCAAAAATCTTGTTGCTGACCCCCCCCCACTGGCCCAGAAAGCACTGGATCCCCTTACTTCTGCAATTGTCCAAGGGCAGTTACCACAATTTACCCCCCAGAGTGGACCTTTTCACACAACACAAGGGATCACTGATTCACCCACAGTGGCAACTTGTAAACCTCACCCTGTGACTGATAGGATTCTGATCCCTTTCCGACACCTTTACAATGAGGATGTGCTCAGTGTCCTGCAGGAGACCAGGAAACCAGGTACAAGAAAATCCTACCTTTCTAAGTGGAAAAGCTTCACTTCTTGGTGTCCCAAAAGGCAACTGGACCCGCTTTCTAGCGAACCACCTATAGTCCTGTCTTACCTGTGTGAGTTACTACAGACTGCATTGGCTTACTCCACCATCAAAGCTCATCTGTCTGCAATTTCAGCATGCCTTCCTCTGGACCCCCCTTTAGCTTCTAGGCTTCCGTCTAAATTTTTCCTTAAGGGGGTACTCCACCTCAGACCTCCCAAGAAACCGTGCCCTCCTCCTTGGGATTTTAACTTTGTGTTTGAAAAGCTTAATCTCCCTCTCTTTGAGCCAGCAGACAAAGCCTCCTTAAAACATTGCACATGGAAAACTGTACTGCTAGTAGCCCTGACTTTGGCTATTAGAGTATCAGAACTACAAGCCCTTATGGCTATTCCCCCCTTTCTACATTTTCACAGGGATAGGGTTACCCTTAGAACTAACCCATTCCTCATGCCCAAGGTGATGAATGACCTGTCACTTAACCAGGCCATACACTTACCTGTTTTTTCCCCCAACCCGCAGGGGGACAGTGAGAGGGTATTGCACTCCCTAGATGTGCATAGACAGATCAGGTTTTACCTGCATAAAACAAAGACCATCAGACAGATGGGCCAACTCTTTGTATCCTTCCACCCTAGACCACTGGGGAAGGCAGTGTCCAAGCAGACCATATTAACTTGGTTCTCCAAGGCCATCACCTTCTGTTACCAGTTCCATGGGATATCCCTGCAAGCAGTTAAAACATATTCCACCAGAGCCATGGCTTCCTCAGGAGCCTTCTTTAAAGGCTTGGATACCTCCACTATCCTAGAGGCAGCTACTTGGTCTTCTGTTCACACCTTTACCAAACACTACAAACTTGATCACATTTCTAGATCCAGGGCAAGGTTTGCCAGGGCTATCCTTCACGGATTCCTGGAATCTGCTTCTAGACCCCCCCCCCCAATCACAGTGAGCTTTGGCACTCACCCATATGTAGAATACTGCAACATGGTAATAAAAGGACATAGAAAAGTTGTGTAAAATCTTACCATAACCATAGATGTCCTTCTCTTCCATGTTGCAGTATTCCTTCCCACCCACCTTCCCCCTCTGTTAGGCTACCTTTTGACATCTGGGTGGCACTGGACTGGCATTGCCCTTATTAGGACTGGCTCCAACTGGGGCTTTCAGTTCTGAGGGCTGGTGCATACTGACATCACTTATGTCCCATGTTTTCTCGCCACGTCAGACATCACACACACCTCAGAGGGACTGAAAAATTTTGTATACTTGGCCGTACATACGCGAGACAAGAAGAGTCAACCCATATGTAGAATACTGCAACACGAAAGAGAAAGACATCTATGGTTATTGTAAGATTTTACACAAATTTTCTTTCACAACCTTAACCCTTTGTGCTAACTGCCATTTTTAAAAGATGCATATCATCACATTCTTATAGTTCTAGATTTCACATGTGTAAGGTTTTCTGCGTCTGGATCACATTATAGTTTTCTGCATTAACATTTGGTCTGTCTGCTGCTGCAGTGGTATATCACTGACTGGTGTGATAGCCTACTGCCATTTGCAAAGTATTCAGTTTTCCTTATTTAGATGACTTGCATATCTTTGCAGAGTCATTTTCAAATTGTCATGAATCTCTCATTTGGGTAAGGGATCACAAAAACAGCCTGGGTTTCCAGGAGAAGTTAAGGAGTTTTGTCTGACTCCTTCTCATGACTCCTTCTCACAGTATTGTTTTCCTGGGGTGTCTCCTGGACACTTCAGTTTAAAGAGCCTTTCTTCCACAGGGAAATAGATCTGTATTTAGTTATATCCCTGTTATATTTCAGCAAGGGGAATTCCTTGAAATTCTAGGGCTCATGACAGTTATGGTAATCATGATAGCTCCTGCAAAATCCAGTGGTACATGAAATTTCTATGGTCCAGGCATCAACATCCTTTGACATTGCAGATTTCAATTTTGGGTTTTGTTAAAAGTCAGATTTTGTGGTGGAGATGCCAGATTCCTCAGATTTCACATCTACCATTTTCCCTTTTTGCCCCTGCTCAGTCAGTCACCACAGAAGCCTCAGACTTTTCTTGGGGAGCAGTGTCTGTGGAAAGAAAAGTGCAGCATCTTTGGAACAAAAAAAGACATACCAAAGCACACAAATGTATCACTTATAAATGCTCACAGTTCTCTCAACCATCTCTGGTCCATAGGATCTCTTCAGTTGTTAACAGACCCCATCATAGTAAAGGGGGGGGGGTATATGAACAAGCAAGCAGGAACCAGATCTTACCCTCTGTGCAGACTAGCCGTGGTAGCTGGGGTATAGCTTTTCGGCACAGTCTAACTCTAAAGGCATCTTATATTCTGTGAGAGCAAAATTGTGTGGCAGACAAGCTGAGCAGACCCAGAACAGACCTGTGTGAATGGAAACTGGGGATCTTCCTAGAATCAATCCAGCTGTGGTGAACATCTCAAACAGATGTGTTTGTCTCCATTCACAATGGTCATTTGGCAGAATTCTGCTCCAGGACTCCATGCAAGAAGGCAAAGAAGACAGATATGTTTTATTTTCTTTGATGAGGAATGTTTCTGTGTGCTTTTCCACCCTTTCCCCTAATGTCCAGGATCATTCTGAAGATTTTCAAAAGATCATTGTGGTAATTCCCTTCCTGCAATAATGGTTCTCCCTTCTTTTGGGAAATAGACAGTGGCAATTTACTTACAGAAGATGGGGGGGGGGGGTTAATGCATCCTGTAAAACAATGACTACTGACTGCTTGGATGATAGAATTTTAATACCTTTTAGACACTTTTTTCTGGGGCTGTGCAGCAGTAGCAGGTATTAATAGAGGCACTGTAAACTACATTCCTTCTCCATAGCTAAGACAGTCTTTGCTAGGACCATTGCCCAAGGGTGCTGGACCCTCATCCTTTCTCTTCCCAGTCATTTAAGCTGTGGTAATGTACCCATATAACTTAGGCTACTGCAGCACTGTTCCTTATGAAGAACATTGTACAGTTGTGATATGTTTTTTTTTAATGTCAAGGTATGGACTTTTTGTTACATTCAAAGCATTGTCCTGTCGGGCCTTTAGCCTCCCTTTCTCTGCTGGCATGAAATATTTGAATGGTTTGGTGCCCAAACATAGCTTAACAGTTTGGGTATGTGGAAGGTATCCTGAAAGCTTTGGAAACTGCCTGGCTGTTGTATCCTTTTTAAACACCTTTATTGAGTAATCACTTAGGACATAAATATATGTTTATATAAAAGAAAGCATATTCCTAATTACAAACATATGTATTTTATATAACTATCTTCAATCTAACATTACATACATTGCTTAGTTCCTGCCTTCCCTTAAATCTAACTCCTCCTTTAAAACATTATTCTGTATGTATTATTCCTGCAGTTTCCTTTTTTTCTATGTTATTTCCTTCTATCTTTGTTGAAAGATCCCACTTCAAGCTTCCAGTTCTTTTATCATTGTTACAATATTCAATATTTCAGATCCAGTTGGTTTAGACTTTGAGTTCCATTTTTTAGTAATCACTTTTTTGGCAGACACCAGAATTAAGCATAGCAAGACCTTGCTATGTGTAGTCAATTCAGATCTTGTATTGCAGCTAAAATAAAAATCCATTTCCGTACTTACACACATTTGGCTACCCAATATTCCTGACAGGAGTACACTGTAGGGAATTTTTGAAGGTTGCTGACTCATTATACTTTCTTTCTTCCTCATCACACCTCTTAACATTTGCCATCTACCTGAAGAAAATTTCTTTGGAGTCTGCTTGGGGTATAAAAGTACTTATGCAAACACTTCCAAGCAAAAGTCGTAAGTCTTCCAAACTTTGTTGCATACATAGGAGGTTATCTAATCTCTATTGCCAATCTTTTCTAACCTCCTCTGATTAATTTCTAAAGCCATAGTAGAGTATTTTATATGCCCTACTATTTATCCCTTTTTTAACAGCATCTTCTGTTGTAGATTAAACTAAAAACTGTACTAGAGCAGGTCTTTCATTTAAAATGCCCCTATCCTTTTCTCTCTGCTTATGCTGTGATATCTTTTTCTGACAGAAAAGGCAGTCTTTAGCCTGCAGTCCAAATGACTTATTGGCCGCTTCCCATTCTATTGCAGTCTAGCTGTTTGCTACCGATACATTGGTTCCGTTGCCAGTTTTCTCCAATAAATTCCAGTCTCCTATTGCATATTCTCTGTACCCTAATTGCAGTCATCCCTATCAGCAAAATCTCCTTTCTCCTGTCTTGTGTTGGCTTAGTTCATAAAATACTTTCTGCTACTTTATGGATATATTATCTTATATAGATGCTGTTGTTCTCCTTAAAGATTTACATGAATCTTCATCCATAATCCCATTCTGTCCTTCTGTCTTGAATTTCCCTTGCTGCATCGGCATCCTTTTCCACTTTGAATACTAACTTTCTGCTTGTGTTATATATAAGATTGAGCTTTTACTGTTTATTTCTAAAATATCCCTTCAAATCAGGTAATGCTAAACCACCTTGTTCTGTTGGAAGGATCAACTTATCCTACTTGACTTTTGCTCTCTTCCCCTCCCAGATAAAATCCTTCAACTCTTTATTAACAACTTCTCCTCTAGTTGATAAAAATATGTCTGACCGTTTATAAAAGTAAAGGGACTAAAAACATTTTCACTGCTTGTATCTTGCTATCCATATTATAAACAAGAGTTTCCACTTTCTCAATTTTTGTATTATATTTGTTTAATTTTTCCCACATGTCCTTAACTGCCATAACAGAATCCTTTTTAATCCATACTACTGAGTACTTCATTTTATCGTGTCCCCAAAAATGTGGGTATTGCTAAACCAATTCTTATATGAGTACAACATTTACAGCTGTAGCCTTTGTTTTATCTTCATTAATTGTATATCCCAAAAAGACTTGAAACTGTCTCAAGATGTTCTACAACACTGAGATGTCCTTTTCTGTTTTTGTCAGGTACAAAATAATATTGTCTGCAAATAAAGTCAATTTTTTTGACTACCATACCACTTATATCTTAGAATTTCTCTTTTCTTTATGTTCTTTCCCAGTGGCTGTAAATATAAAGCAGATAACAAAGGGGAAAGAGGACACCCCTCCATCTTTCCTCTGTTAAGACAGAACTTGTTAAAGAAGAACCCTCATACTCTTATTTTTGCCTTCAATCCCTCGTATGTCCTCTTGACCTTATTATTGCATCAGGAAGTACAGATGCTTCCATTGCCTTACTCATAAAATCCCACCTTACTCTGTTTTATCTGCATCAAGACCCAGCAACAGCAGCAGTATTTTCTTTCACTCAGTTTCCTCTGGATCATCCTTGTTCTGTTAATGCTGTTTCATAGTTTCATAGTTTAGTACTAGGCTATCTGCCCTGGGGCATTTGTAAGCCTAGCCATAGTGATGTGACTTTCGCCACCCCATGAAATGGTATAAAAATGCACAGAATAGATTTAGAATACTGTGTCTCTGTCTAGTAGTGACACAGTGAAGGTTCCCTTATATAATAGAATTAGTTTACTGTGCCCCTGTCTAGTAGTGACACAGATGTGACCCCTGGGGTAAACTTACGATCTCCCATCCACTCATCAAGATTTCTCTTGAAGAGAGTCAGTGAGGGGCTCTGCCTAACATGAACTGGGATCTTGTTCCAAAGCATGGGAAGCCTCTGGATTATGAGTCTATCCCTCCAGCATGTCCTATTCATACTTGTGCCGAGGTTTAAGTCTTTAGCTCTTGTGGTCCTGATGGATTTGGATTTTTTGAGGTGGAGCATGTCCATCAGTTCCTGATTGGACATGGCCTTGTACGTCAGGCAGAGATCACCTCTGAGCAGGCGGTATGCTACTGAATAGAGCTGGAGTTTCTTTAGTCTGGCAGAATAAGACATATGTTGGAGACCCTTGATCCTCTTGGTGAGGTACTTTTGTGGTCTCTCCAGCTGTTGCAAATGCCGGGTGAGGTACATACCAAATGGGGCATTGTACTCAATCATGGCTCTGATGAGGGAGGAGTATAGGGGTACAATGACATCCTTGGATCTGGATGTGAATCCCTTCATGATGAGGTGTGCAAGGTAGAATGTTTTTCTAACCACTTTGGCAACGTGGGTGTCAAATGAGAGGTCACTGTCGACTTGGGTCCCTAGGTCTCTGATTACTTTTTCCATACTCAGTGGGTTGCTGTCTGTGTGATAATTTGCGGGTACTTTGGTTTTCCCAAAGGGAATGACTATACATTTTTTGGCATTTAGTTTAAGGCCGTGACTCTGGCACCAGTTGTCCGTTTCTGTGAGGCCTTTTTGTAGGATGTATGTGTCCGATGGTGTATCGACTATGGCGCCTAGTTTGCAGTCATCTGCGAACTTTGTCAGCCACAACCCTCCCATGTTTGCTTTAACATCTGAGAAATAAATGCCGAACAAGAGGGGTCCCAGGACAGATCCCTGTGGGACACCACTTGTGACTGGCTTTGAGTCTGACATTGCTCCAGCGATTTTAACTTTATGGGTTCTGTCCTTTAGCCAGTTTGCAACCCATCTAGTGACATAAGGGTTTACGTTTAAGCTGTTGAGCTTATCTATGATGCCTGAGTGGGGTATTGTGTCGAAGGCCTTAGCCAAGTCCAGGTAGGCTGTATGGACTGCGTTGCCCTCATCAATGGCTCTAGTGACTGTTTCGAAAAAGTCAACCAGGTTCAAAAGGCAGGATGTGCCCTTTACAAAGCCGAACTGGGTGGGGTCAAGTGTCTGTAGGTCCCCTATGTCTCTGTTTGAGTTCCATAATGATTCTTTCCATAGCTTTGCAGACCAGGCTGGTTAAGCTTATGGGGCGGTAGTTCCCAGGGTTTGTGGAGGTACCCCTTTTGTGGAGTGGGACCACTGTTGCTGTACGCCAGTGATCAGGTACATATCCTGTAGTAAGGCTAAGGTTAAATAGCATTTTTATGTGCGGGTTTAGCTCCTCTTGGAGTTCACGTAGCACGCAACCCGGGATACCGTCAGGTCCCATTGATGCTGTGTTTTTAGCTTTGTGGAGGGCGGTTCTCACTTGGACATCTGAGATGACAGGGAGATTACATTCAGCTGGGATAAGTATTTCTTCTTTTGGGGGTGAGGGAGGGGAGAAATTTGCACTGAACCTATCAGCAAGAATGTTGGCAATATCTGTGGGTTCAGTGTATTTTTTGTTGTTGTGAACTAACTCTGAGCATATCTGAGGGTTTCCGCCCAGGTTTCTGACATTGCTGAAGAAGGCTTTGTGGTTATCTTTAGTGTCCTTAGCGATTTTTCTCTCAAAGTTGGCCTTGGATGTTTTTATGAGAGAACGTAGTTTTCTGCTATGTTGATCAGAGATGTCTTCCCTTTATGGGATTTTGCTCTCTCGTGCAGTAGCTTCCTTCTTTTGTTATACAATTTGTTAATGGCTGAGGTCCACCAGACAGGATGCTTTCCTTTGGTAGAGTGGGACTTGGATTTATTTGGGATTGCATGATCCATGCATTCTTGGAGATGTCCATAGAAAGTATTTGTGAAGGATTCGGCATTGTGGGATGTGGTATCCACTGGCCCATTGGGCTTAAAGGATACCATCTCAGTCTTAAGAAGAGTGAAGTCTGCTTTTGAGAAGTTTTTCACTGTGGTCTTTTGTGCTGGGGGTGGAGGCGGGATATGTATATCCAGGGTGATTAGTTTGTGGTCAGATCTCACTAGTGAGGGGTATACCTCCGGTGTGGAGCATTGTGTCCCCATGTTTGTGATGATCAGGTCTAGTATATTATCTCCCCTAGTGGGAGAGGTGACTAGTTGTTCCAGTGCATTTGAATTTATGAATTCCAGGAACCTTTGGGCTAGGGTGTTAGGGCTAGAATAATGTACCCAATCTATGTTTGGGTAGTTGAAGTCTCCCAGAATGATGGTATTTTATGATACATTCATATCCTCCAATGTCTTCAGGAAGGCTGAGTGGGGTTCCTGAGATTGGGAGGGTGGTCTGTAACATGCTACCAGTTGTATAGCAGTTTTGCCTATGGTTAGTTGCACCTGTATGGTCTCTGATGCTTCATGTGTTGCTACTAACCTGGAGGTGTGGGTGTCCTTGATGAATATGGACACTCCCCCTCCCTTTGTTGTTCGGCCCGGGTTTTGGGGCCGAAAAGCATGATACAAGGTATAGCCTGGTAGCGCTGGGGTGGTCTCAGGAGCCTTGAACCAGGTTTCAATTACTGCACAGACGTCGATGTTCTCCATACTGAGGAGTGCATCGAGTGCCTGCATCTTGAGATTTAGACTTCTGGCGTTGAGCAGCATTACCCTTAGTTTTTTTCCATTTTTGTTTTCTAAGGAGGTGGGTTTGTCTTTTGAGCCTTGCCTAAAAAAGGCACTATGGGGGTGGCAAGAGCCTTAGCCAATATCCGGAAGCCCAGTGGTGACAGGTGCAAGCCGTCCCTTGCGAAGCAGCGTGGCTTGTCCAACATGTTTTCCCAGGCAGACAGACATTGGATCCCCTTAGAATGACACCAGTACTTGAGCCAATTATTAAAGCTGATCATCTTGTCTTTGTATTGTGGCATCATTCTTGGTGAGGGCAAGATGCTGCTCAGGGTCAGGGTCATACCAGCCTGGGCTACATAGTCAGAGAGCTCCTCTATGTCTCTTTTCATGTAGTCCAGGGAGGTACGTCTCATTCACGCCAGCATGGACAATGATGGAGTCATATTTGTACTTGCTTTGGAATGTCCTGAGTGCGTGTGTTATGTGGCGGATCCTAACTCCCGATAGGCAGCTCACAGTCACCCTCTCCTTGTTCAGCCTGGTAAGCGGGACATCAGTGTGTCTGACTATAGTCACCTATTACTAGTGTATCAGGCATGGTGTTTGGCCTTAAGGGCTGTGATTGGTTGACACACTGATTTATTGAAGTATGTGTTGCATGTGTTTTGTTTTGAGGTGGTGGATTTTTGGATGTCTGCTTTGGGGAGCCTCTGCTGTTTTGGTAAGTTTTTTATTAGAGCCTCTGAGTATGTCTTTGTGTTTTTATGTGTTTGGTTTGCAGTTGTGGTAGGTCTATGTGGGACTGGGTTTGTTGTGTGTGTGGTTACCATCTCCTCCTGTCTGGTCATGCCAGCCCTGAGTTGAGAGAGTTCAGCCTCCAGTTTGGCTATATAGTTGCATCTCTCACATGTATTTGTGTTTGTTAGGAGGAGGAGAGGGTTGTCTGTGTATATGAGACAATTGTAGCATTGTCTCAAGATACCCAGATTAACCAGCTGAACTGGAGAGGATGCCAGTAATCTACCACTTGACATGCTAGAACAGTATAAGGGAGTGCTGTGCCTTTAAGGGAAGTGGATATTCACAGGGGTGGTAGTTAAATGTTTGCCTCCCATCCACAAAACCTCACTGATTAATATCTATCAATTTTGCAATTCTTTTAGCTGTTGTAGACGTGAACAGTTTATTATCATGATTTAATTGAAATGGGACTATACGAAGCTGGGACTTTGCCATCTTTAAGTATTACACCCACCACAGTTTCTTCCAGGATGTTGGTGCTTCACCTCCATTTTAAATACTGTTCAACAAAACCTTCCAGATCTTTATTAGTTTCTTTCCTCCTAGCTTCCAAATTTCCACAGAAACCGCATATATTCCTTGAGACTTTCTTGCAGACTGATTGTACGCCATCATTTATATCTTATCTCCTCCAATCTTAAATGTTAATTGTTGAGCCTCATCTACATACAGAAGTCTTCCATAAGTATTTCCATTTGTGCTCTTTCCTGATTTCCACATTTTTCTGCTTTATGTAACTTTTCATAAAATTTCCAAAATGTCTCTAATACCTCTACAGGATCTCTGATTATTTATTTTGTTATAGACTTCCTAAGTTTGGTAACAACACTGTCTACTTCTCTTGCCTAAGTCATTGTGCTAAAGGCTTTTTTGCTTTGGAATTATTGTCAAAAAACAGTTGCTTAACAGTAATCTTTCTAAACTCATGTAAATTATCTAGATATTTCATTATTTTCTCTTTAGGACTGGACATGTGTGCTTCTTCTTCTTCTGTGAATTCCCCTTGCTCTGTAATACTTTAAACTTTTCAGCCCCTCGAAATAATTTGTGGTAACTTCTTAACCATATCTCTTTCTTTTTCTTGTATTGCTACACTATTTTTAAAGTCCACTTTCATTTTATCCCTCTTACTAAAGACACTAGATATTTCTTTCTTCCCTAATAACTCCTGAATAATTTCCAGTACCCATTCCTTAAATTCCTCTCTTTTTAACAGGTAGGTGGGGAAGTATCTGTGTCTCATTTTTACTTCATTTCCTTACATTTTTATCTTAGTTGTTACTGGCGCATGATCTGATGACTGTAAAACATTCAATTTAATGCACATATTGTTGTGTAGTACAATTTCTCTATTGTCTAACCCAGTTATTGTACCTTGGGAAGTAATATGTAAACTTTGTCTGAGTTTCTGCTACTGAATTTACATCTTTACGAAAATATTTTCCTAAATCTCTTAAGAAAGCTACCATCTTTTGTTATACTTTCTCTTCTAGGCCCCCCAGATACATCCTCACTGTTGCAAATCAAATTCCACTCCCCACGTATAAGTAATATTCCCTGTTAAAAGATGATTATTTCTCCCAAAAACTTTTTAAGCTCCATAGTAGCAGTTTTAGGTAGAATATAAATACATGCCAGTGTAATCCTCCTCCCTTTCCAGTAGCCCCTTATTACCACAAATCTACCATTTTTTTCCTCGTCTGCCACTATTGGAGCTCCTCTAACAGTCATACCTCTCAACCTGGAAACATCACAAATCTGGACAAGGCCCATGAAAAATAGGTACAAATCTGTATGCTGATTAACATCTAATTTGCATACATACATATGTAACCCCACCCACTCCAATGGAATTGTGGGATACCAACTTTCGAACACAAACTGAAGAACAGACAACCAAAATATGGCACCAGAGTACCCCTGCAGCCACTCCAATGTCCCATTATCTGGCTATTTCACCACATTTACCATAAACACTAATGTGTGCATACTGCTTTACTTCTACAATGATTATTTGGATGTAATTTTTACATTTTGCAGCGCATCAATGCACAAACACTAACAGACATCTGATAAAGCAATACTGTCTCACGATGAAATTAGACTTGGCATAAAACTTCTCTGCCCTTGAAACTCACATTCATTGAAACAGCATTGAAACCCACACCACATCCAAAGAAAATGCATCTGGCCAGTGGTGGATAAAGATTACCTTTGGGCTGTTTTCAAATCATTGGCCCCCTTGCACACAAAACAAGAAACATACATGTGTTCTTTTCTTTGATACACCTTCCTGACTTTATTAAGCTATATGCCTTGTATAATACAGAACACTTGTTAGACAGAGCACATTTTAAATTTATTGTTTGAATGAACATTTTTTCAGTAGGCTGTACTGTAGGTAATGAAAGAAAATGCATGAACCAATAATTACAAAACTGCCCGATTCAGAACATTTCAGACCACACAAGCACTCTGGTCACACTAGTCACAAAATGATGCAAAGATGCTTCTTTTTGGCTTCATGTTATGACTGACCCTTGTAACTCATGGCTACTCAATCAGGGGCTTCTTTTTTTAGACAAATCCCCATACAGCATCTACAATCCACCCAGCTTGTTAGGAGACCAACTAGATTTATTTATTTACTGATTACTCTCTTAATTCAATTCGGGGAATTACTGGGTACAAAGCAACAGAAGAAATCCCATAGGAGGATGCCAGCCCATCACAGGATATTAACACACACACACACACACACACACACACACACACACACACACACACACACCCTTACTTGTATGCAGCACAACATCTAGGGGCAATATGGATTAATGCCAGTTCATTCATGTATTTGTAATATGGAAGCAAATCAGAACCCCCAGTGAAAACGTGCACAGGCATAGGTGAGCTATGCAAGTTCTTCATGGAAGGCATCACAAATGAGAACTGAACCAAAGAACTTGGAGGAGTGAATTAGCAACAATTGTGCAAGCTTGTCACCAGTGTCACACAATGGTTAAAGAAACTAAATCCTGACTATTACCTGCATGCAAATGATGCTTCAGACTACAGAATTCTAGAAGCATTTGGTAATGTTGGATCCATTTTTGTGCTGTATTGTCACAGAACCCAAACATTTAATAAGGAAACTACTGCTGCAATTCTGGATAAGCATGCAGACGTATGGCACACTGCTCATGTCGTTTGATGCATTACAGACCTCTTTATTAGAAGTATTTATCAAAGAGAAAACACATTTCAACCTACTGCTAAAACTCATATGACCTCCTTTGGTAAAAACAACTGACTAGACAAAAAAAAAATTATGGAATGCTGTTGCCGAGGTGATTGCCATCCACTCATTTAAAATGTGCATCATCAGCTCTGCTTATTGAATCAGAAATACATTTTTTCAGACATGGAAGTCTTCCTGCCAGTCATGTAGATTTGTTCTATGACAATATTGATTTCATTACAGTACGATGAACGGCAGAAATAAATGGAAGTGAGAGTGATGCTTCTACGAATCAAGAAGCCGCTCAGGAATTTTGGCAAATTACTTTAAAGACTGAGAGCGAATAAATGATAAAATAAATGGATTCAATTGCATCTGATGGGGTGAACTGCTTTCACTCATATTATTCTACTTCTACAGGGATTGGTACTATATTTTTCTTTGACAGGATATTAGTAACAGATTGAACATTTGTACATTTATTGTCTTTACTGAACACAAATACAATCTTGCAATCTTTTTATAACCGAATTTTCCTAAAATGATATAGACTGATATTCTTTATGTTCCAGACTGACTCTTGTTTTAAAGTCAGTGAGTTCTAGTCATACTCTGTCAACCCAAACAAAATATGTGTTTCCTACATCATACACACACAGACACCGTTTGTTGTTTCCTTACCAGCAAAGTAAAAATCCGTTTACGGCGGCAACAGCAAAAATGTCCAAAACCAGCCCATTCTTCTCGGCAAAGCTTTCCGTTCTTGGCAGCAAGCAAAGCAGTTTAGTTCTTCTTGGCGCAAGCAAAGTAGTTTATTAAAGCCAGCCTGTAATTCAAAAGTAAAGGCAGCCTGTAATTCCCGCTCGCAGCCAGCCAGCTGTAAATGATGACTTGAGCTCCTTGAGCTCAATTCCGACTGGCTGGTAGCGCTGATGGAGCTGACATCATCGCTCATGTGATGATGTCAGCTCCAACAGCGCGGAAAATTCAAAACATTAAAAAAAAAAGCAAACAAAATCGGAAATGAAGTGGTGTCACTCTGGAATTGTGGCACCCCTTCATTTGGACCCCAAAACTCGGTAAAAACTGAGTAATTTGGTATGGTTGGGAGGTATGCTAACAGATAGTATAAGTACTCCCCTTTTCCTTTGTCGCTTCTTTATCAAGTTCAGATGTTCACGTCTTTCCAAATGTATCTCCTGTAGCATTGCTGTTTGCACTCTGCATTTCTTAGTATAATTCAATAATTTTCCTTTATTGTTTGTACCTGTCAGGTCATTCACATTTGAAAATAATATGGATAAAGTAGTTAGTATGATAATTAATTATTATTCCCACCTGTCATATATGACCACATTTTTAAATGTCTGTTTCCAGTTTTGTGTTATATGTACCTACTAATATTTGGCAGGCTGATCTTTTGTACAGTTGTTTCTTGTCATCTCCATTTGAACCTGTATCACATTTTACAAGACATTTGGTTTTAATAAAAATCCCCAAACAAATAACCAAACATACCCCCAGAACCTATCAACTTAAAGCAAGCACATAAAATTATGTACATCTTCAAATAATGAAGTTTAACCATCCTAAAATTGACAGCTGCACATACAGGCATTGCTTACACTGCATATTTATCTGCTAAGGGAAAACTTTTCATTACAGTTATTCTCTTATTCACTTACTTACACATCAAAAAACATGTTATTAAATTAAGCCACGGGCTTTAATCCAAACATTCACCTATAGAAAAGTAAGCAAAAGCATATCAACTCTACATATATTAAAATCTTTGACCTTTTGCACCCTATCCTGCACCTCAGCAACCCAGGATTACAGCAGATTAAATTAAAGATGGTTTTGTCCAGCCTTTCTACTCTTTTTATATTGTGATGCCTACAGTTCTTAAAAGTAAAAAAGAAGAAAAAAATCACATGCTTACTTTAATATCTTTATCACATACAACAGTAATTGAAAATGCTTTACTATATTACATGCATTTTATATCATGGAATATTTTAAACAAATGCTGTTAAGAACAAAAAATTGTTATTTAATTACTTTTTTCCCTTTTCTTTCAGTGTCCTTCCAAACATTAATGGCATGAAGTAGGGTATATGTGTTCCAGTCCCCCACAAGTTTAACAAAATCAGCTAAAGTCGAATCTTTCCACTTTTTCTTATAAAGCCATATTTCACAAGTGTGATTGGTTTATAATCTCACATATTCACTGATTTCAGTGTGGCTGGTCTCCTTCCTGCCCATTTCCATCTCCCATCCCCAGACTTCAATTTAAGTCCAAGGTACTTCTGATTCTTCTAGTCAGCTCCTCTGCTTTTTTCTGTCTTTGAAGCATTTTCCTTTGGCACATTGAAAAAGCTTTCGCTGGAAAAGTCTCATGAGCTTTAGTATCAGAAGAATGAGAAGCAGTTCCCTTCTGTTTGATGTCTCAATTTTTTGTTGAACAAACTTCTGTTTTCCTCCTTAGCATGTTCTGCATCAAAAATGGCTTTGATCCTCAAGGAAACATATTCTGAAGACACCTGGATTCTGCAGTTTGAATCTTATGTCTGCCTCTCAACATTTCCTGATTGCTGGGATAAATTTTCCTTCTCTTTTGTCTTGTGTACAGTGAATGCTCATTTTGCACAAATACTCTACTGTCTGCAGTTTTAAATACTTAAATGCCTTTCTGCCACTGTTTTGTCAGGATCTACTCTTTCTGCTGGTATGATTGCATCTTTACTAATACAGGTCTGGGCTGCTTTCTAATGGCCAGGTTTGGACCATGGATACGATGCGCCCTTTCAATTAATGAGTTCTGTTGTGGAATACCTGCTCAGTTGCTTCTTTCTGCTTTCATAAAATCAATACTGTCTGTTCCTTCCAGTTTCTCTGGTACAACTGAAAATTTGTGCTGTGTTCTGTAATTTTCTGAAACTGCTGCTCTTGATCAGTCTCATACTCGGACAGTTTTCTTCATTTCAGCCTGTGATTTTTGCAGTTTTATCAGATCATCTGAATAGCTGTTTATAGCCTCTTCCTGTTTTAACAGCCTTTTGTTATTTGAGTTGATATGCCCTTTCAGTGTTTTTTTAATCATCTCTTGAGTACATTTGATTTATTGTTTCCTCTAGATTACTGGAAGCTGGTGCTTGAACTGCTTTTTGCTGAACATCTGTAGGATTCTGCCCAGCCAGTGTTTTCTCTTCACCTTTTCTAGTTGATTTTCATTCAGGCTGTCTAAGTTTCTTCTTTGCTGGCATCTAGGCAGTGTACTTACTGGTCAGTAACTGAATTTACTAAAAATTCTAGGGTTGTCTCTCTGTTTCCTTTTCAACACTGGGAGAGCTAAATGTAAGCTGTTGATCAGTGTGCAACCATCTTGGAAGTCCTTTCTGGCTGTTACGTCCTTAGCAGGTTATAACTATTGTAGCTTATGTTACTGCAGCAGTGATCATTTGAATATCTACTGTTATGGTAAGTGTCCTTTCACAAACTGCAAAATCGCTTGGTTTATAGGTAATGAAGTCAACCAACTAATAAAATGTAGCTAGTTAACCAAACTCATGGCAAGTTTAGTCATATATTCAAAAACATACAAAGTTTAGTGATTTTTGTCTGTAGTGTAATGAGGCTTTTTCAGTACTGATTACATTCATACAGTGGTCCCTTTTTATCAATTCGTCAGTCACTTGACTTCTGATGTTATAAATTAAAGGTAAAGTAAAAGTTGTACTAATACAGTTATATTTATATAATACTAATAACCATTGAACCGCATGTTAAATCTATGAGTCTCTCCTGAGTGCACCCAGGACTAGTAAGTAGAAAAAGGAGGATCTTACAAAATCACCCACCACAGATACAGATTTGAATAAAGGAGTGGCCCTCCCCACTTCCTGTCTTGGTGACCCAAGTTTGAGGAGATTCTATAAGTTCCGCATCATAGGGTTTCTTGGCACACTGACTCAGTCTCTCTTGAAGAAGAAATCCCACACTTCCTCATCTAATGACCTAAAGTTTGGGGAGATTCTAGAATGTACGCATCATTGGGGTTGGAGGAAAGGTTGGAGGAAAGGTTGAAAGGCCTGGAGGGCTTGATGAACTGCCCTCATCTCGCGAGTACCGATGTGTTCCAGTTTGGCACAGCAACCCACTCTTTCTTGAAGAAGAAATTCTTTAGGAGGCTTTCCATTCCACTCCTTCCACTCTCTATTGTGGTTTCCTCAGCAGACTGGATAGTTTCTTTAGAACTGCAGAAGGCCTACTAAGAGCCTAATGGGGTAGAGACTGTTCCAGTGAAAACAGACAAAATCCTTTTGCCTTCCAAGAACTGGCAATACTGAACTTAAGGCACCTTTGATAGACTTGGTTGTGCTGCATCTCTTAAAAAGAGCCATCTGAAGAGATTTCAGTGATTCAAGGAAGTAGTTTTACATGTCAGTCTATTTAATGCAAGGGTCTCAGATTGCCTGATATACACGGTGAGGTCTCAGAGTGATCTAGTAGAGAAAACTATAGAAACACTAAACAGGTTTCCCCACAGGAAATTGCAGTGTAAGCTGACTTCCCAAGTTCTAACCATAAACCATGTTTATACTCTACATGCATCCTCTACATGATTGAGCAGGTGGAGCAGTTCATGCAACCAGAACAGACATGGCCATCAGATATCTCACTGGGATCAGTCTATGTTCATTTACAGAATAGCTGAAGGCATTGTTTATTAATGTCCTTGGGTAACAAGTTAAGGAAAAGATGGTTGAGTTCCCCCCTTCTTTGCCTGTGCTGTGTGTCAACCATTTGCCACTTGCAGATCAGTCAGAACAACCGCTTCCCATCACTGGGATAGTGATCTGACCAGGAGAGACCAGCATTCAGACAGCCACCAGGGCTTGTTTGGAGTTTTTTGCCTTTTCCCTACAATGCTGAGCTAGCAAAACCAAACTGGAATGCGCAGTGGGCTGACAACACTGGTCTTTCCTCAGTTCCCTAAGGGACATTGCCAGCAAAACAACCCCACTATCTCCTATGAAGCACAAGAAGTGGCTTCTGCAGTCTCCACCAGAGAAATAACAACTTCTCTGTATTTATTCTGAGCATCCACAGCCTCATCACACACTCCAGGGGAGGGAAACAGATCATGCCTCTTCGTTCTTTTCCCTCTCTGCCCATCTCCTCCATTGTCAGGGCAACTGTTCAACCCCCACCCGCCATGGTCAAACTAAAAGTTACATCCCTCTGAGCTGTGGAGCCAGGTTAAAAAAGCTGTTTAACAGTGAGCAAGTTAGAAAAATGCTCACAAATGTTGAGGTGAAGTGTTCCCCTCCACAATGGACTTGCTGTTGCAACCAAGAGATTGCTAGACGTTTGTGGATTAAGACTTCTCAACAAGTGGCAACAGTCAGATGGAAATCAGCAGGGGAATGGTGAGCATCAGAATGGATGCTGCCCTGTCGTAGAAGTGGTCTGCAGAATCAGAGTTTCTGTAATGCCAGTTCAAGAGGGCAACCACAAAATCCCTGAGGGCTTGCTTGACTCCCCAAGTCTGGAGGCAGTTGAAAGTCATCTGTCCTGGCATCTCCCTTTGTAACAAGCCAGTCATGCAGAACAAATGACTGCAGGAAGTAGTATTCAGAGGTATGCATTACCCTTTATATTCCATGTTCTTTGTGTTTCACTGTTGCAGTCATTGCATTTGGGTTATCTGCTTGCAGGTAGCCCTCAGCCGGCCTGATTATCAAAGTCTCTGGTCCTGCGTCGGTTGCTGTCTCTTCATTCATGATGTCAGGTAGTCAGGGGTATAAAGCATGCAGCCGATGCCATTACATCAGTCTTTCTTGCTGTGCGGTGCCTGAAGCAGAAGTAGTTCGCAAGTGCTAGTCGGCTGACTCCTGAAATTTTCGTTTTCGAGTTTCAGAACCAAAGTCTTCTAAAAAGCTAAGTACCCCGTTGGGGATCCTTTTTCTTGCTCTAAACTGATGTCAGTAAAAGTTAACAATTGTATTTCTTGTGGAAAGCAAATACCTCATAAAACTTTTCATTCGTACTGCATTCCTTGCTTAGGTCCAGACCACTACATCCTTCGCTGTTGGTTTTGTGCCTTATTCAATCTTCGTACTATTCGTCGTCGGTTCATTTTCGTGTCTAACTATTTCAGTACTTGGTTCAGTTTATCCAGAAATGGCTTCGTAAGTCATCCGACTACCAACATTCCAAAAAAACGTAAAGATAAAGACAGAGACAGACTGCATAGGTCCGAAGCTGCCGACGACGCTTCCGTTAAGCTAGTCGCCAGTTCATCGGTACTCAGTGAGGCGCTTTTGCAGCCCCTGATACCCGCTACTTCAGATTTGCAGGCCTCTACTGAGACCCATTCGGAGTCCGGTATGCCGCGAGATGCTTCTTTGACTATGGAACCTGTGGATGTCTCTACCTTGGATGGGTCTGGAGCCGCTGTACAGGCACCGGCTTCTAAGGGTGTATTCAGGCCTACTGACTTGCATATCAAACCGACGCCATCTTCTTCTTCAAGTTCTAAGACTCGATCCATGCCTAGAAAACCGTCGTCCAAACCGCATGGTCAGGCTCATATGCCTAAAAAACAAATGATAAGAATGGCTGAAGACCTTATTACTCTAATTAGGGGAAGCCACCCCTCTCCCTCTAAGAGACCTAGAACTGATTTTCCTTCTGATTCTTCTGACAGCATTCTGAAATTTCTGTTTCTTCTGATGACCAGGATTTGACCTTATCTACCTATGAGGATTCTGATGCAGAGGATTCCATTCCCTCTGCTTCCCCGCCAGAAGATTTCTCTTTTGGTGAAACTTTGCATGCTCTTAGGGAGCATTTCCGCTGGGAAAGCTAGGATTACTCTGACTCCAAAAAGAGGCTTAGGGAATTCTTACTCCTGCCTCAACACAGGCCTTTAGCTATCCCCCCTGTACTGGACATTGTAGATGATGCCTTCTTGGAATCTTGCCTGGCCCTAGACACCTTACCTCTGGCTCCCAGGAAACCTGACTGGTATTACAGAGTACCTGATTCTCACAAGTTCCTCTTTAAGAATCCTACTGCGGGCCCAGAGACCATTTCACAAGGATCCAAAGGCATTAAGGCTACTACTGCCAAAAATCCTACCCCCTCTGATAGAGATTCCAGGGCCCTAGACAGATGGGGCAGGAAGGTATACACTTCTGTTACTTTGGCCATTAGGGCCTTAAACTGCCAGTTTCATATGTTAAAGTACCAGCAGCATATTATTGGATTACGTAAACAGAAATTGATGTTGATTCCTGACTGTACTGAAAGTAAAGAATTGCAGGATTTAATGCATTCTGCTGAGCAAGTTGGTAAACATACTTTGCAGTGTTGTTTTGACTCCTTAGAGGCATCTTGTAGGGCTGCTGTTACTAGGTCTGTTCTTAGAAGACATGCTTGGCTTAAGGAGCAAACTCTGCCAGATCATGTTAAAGCCAAATTACTGGATGCTCCCTTAAACCAAGACCGCCTGTTTGGCAACAAAGCAGAAGAAGTTCTGGAGGAAAAAGCTAAATCTATGCAAACTGGTAAAGATTTCCTGCAAGTACAGCCTCCCAGATTTAGTAGGCATTGGCCTTCTAAGAATTGGTCCTTTTCTGTCTGTTCCAGGCTTTATCAGTCCAAATCCAAGAACAGCAGACCACATAGGCCACAGTCTCAAGGTACTCACAGGCCTAAACAGTGGGGGGCTCCCACTTCCAAAGCTGGAAGTAGTAAGACACCCCCCTATAATAAACTGTCACAATGACATAACCTTAAAACATCCACGCCCTGCTGAACTGACTGCACCATTAGGGGGAAAGATCACTCTGCATGCAAAAAACTGGGAACTCATTACCCAAGACAAATGGGTTTTAAATATAGTTTCCCAAGGATACAGATTCCACTTCCACACCTTACCAACCCCAAAAGGTTGGCCAGACCTACCCCCAAATCAGTGGGCAGAGGCTCAACAGCAAGTTCTCTCTCTTCTAAGTATAAGGGTTATTCAAACTGTCCCAGCAGAAGAATGGGGGCAAGGTTTTTACTCCATACTTTTCCTGGTACCCAGAAAAGACAACTCCTGGCATCCTATCCTGGACCTATCTATCCTAAACACCTTTTTGGTAATTCCAAAATTCAAAATACTAACTCTTCATCAGCTGCTTCCCATGCTGGACAAAAATGCCTGGTTGGCCACATTGGATTTAAAACGAAGCTTACCTGCACATCCCAATAAGTGCTTCTTGCAGAAAATACCTACGCTTCAGAGCAGGCTACGTGCACTATCAGTTCCCTGCACTGCCCTTTGGCTTATCCACTGCACACAGGGTATTCACAAAATGCCTAGCTCCAGTCATTGCATTTTGCAGGCAAAGAAATATTCAGATATACCCATACCTGGACGATTGTCTAATTCAGGCAGAAAGCCAGGACATACTATTAAATCATCTGGCATTTGTAAAGAAACTGCTAACCTCTCTGGGGTATACCATAAATGAAAAGAAATCTCATCTAGTACCCTGCCAACAAATTGTATTCCTGGGAGCAAGCTTGAACACAATTACCCAGATGGCATACCTCACACCAGAGAAACAAGTTTATCTGACAGCCTACTTCAAATTACTGGCCACAAAGACCCAGTTAACTGCAAGGAAAATACTGCAAGCTCTGAGGGTCATGGCCTCTTGCATCCTACTAATTCCATATGCAAGACTGCATATGAGGAAACTACACTGGTATCTAAAAAGCCTATGGTGTCAACATTCTCAGGACATGGAATCAGTGATTCTTACCATCCCTTGTATAAAGACAGAATTCCTGTGGTGGGCAGAGGCCTGCTACCTCAACAAGGGACTGCCATTCACTCTACCCCCTGCTGCCCAAACCCTAACAACAGATACATCAGACTATGCATGGGGGGCTCACTTGGCAGGGCAGTGCATTCAGGACAAATGGAACCCTAGTCAAATTCACCTGCATATCAGTCAAAAAGAAATGTTAGCTGTACCTGTACAGAATGCTCTGACAACCTTCTAGGACCACATCCTTCCAGGACAAGTATTGGTAAAAACAGACACCACTGTTATGTGGTACATAAACAAGCAGGGGGAGACCCACTCATGCCCCCTTTGCAGACTAGCCATGGCTCTGTGGAACACAGCCTTGAGCTACCAAGTGCACCTGCAGGCACAATTCCTGCCAGGCAAGCTAAACTCACTGGCAGACAACCTAAGCAGAAATCTCATGGACCCACACGAGTGGAAACTGGAACCAAAGATATTCAACATGTTGAGAAACAAATGGGGGAGCCCAGAGATGGACCTGTTTGCCTCCACTCAGAACTACCAGTTGGACAAATTCTGCACAAGGACTCCCCAAAGACAAGCTTGGAAAGTGGATGCCCTGTCCTTCACTTGGGAAAACCTCTCAGTTTATGCCTTTCTCCCTATGCCTCTCCTCTCCAAAGTTCTACTAAAGATCAAACAGGACAAACCAAGGACAATACTCATTGCACCAGACTGGCCACGCCAGCACTGGTACCCCCTCTTGCGCAGTGTGTCACTGCTGGAACCATGGCACCTGCCTCAGACCGCTTCCCTGCTGTCCCAGTAGGAGGCTCGGATTCTGCACTCCCAGCTTCAAACTCTGAACCTTGCAGCCTGGCTAATTACCTGAGCTCTCCATTGCCATCCCTCAGTAAGCAAGTGCTGGATGTCATTCTGGAGGCAAGGAGGCCTAGTACTAGAAAATCCTATGCTGAAAAGTGGAAAAGATTCTATTCCTGGTGCCAGACTCAGGGGATGGGCACAGCAGTGCCCAGTTTACCGCATATTATTCAATACTTACCAGAGATGCTTCATAAGGGCCTTGCCTTCTCTTCTATTAAAATTCATGCCTCTGCCATTTCAGTACATTATAATACTGAGCCACCCCTCTTCTCTCACCCACTGCTGCAGCAATTCCTCTGAGGGGCCAAAAATTTAAGACCACCCAGGAGAGCCCCTACTCCAGCCTGGGACTTTAACTTTGTATTGGAAAAACTCACTCTACCTTCCTTTGAGCCAGCTGCAACTGCTGAGTTGAAATTCCTTTCTTGGAAAACAACCTTCTTTCTAGCTATCACTTCAGCAAGAAAACTGTCTGAATTACAGGCCCTCATGGCAGTGGAGCCCTTCATCATCTTCCATGCAGACAGGGTGTCCCTCAGGACCAATCCTTTCTTTATGTCTAAGGTGGTATCCAGTGTGGCCCTTAATCAGGACATTCATTTGCCGACCTTCTTTTCTAATCCACAGAACAAAGGAGAACGAATACTGCACTCTTTGGACGTGCACAGACAACAAAGATTTTATTTGGACAAGACTAAGCCTCTCAGAAAAACTGAACAGCTGCTAGTTGCCTTTGCTGCAGGGGCAGAGGGGAAGGCCATTTCAAACGAAACCATTTCTAAATGGATAGGCCATTGCATTCATTTCTGCTATAAGCACCATGGAAAATCTACTCCACAGGGGATAAGGTCACATTCCACCAGGACTGCATCTACTTCAACAGCCTTTCTCAGAGGTGTTCCTACCAGGGACATCCTAGAAGCTGCTACCTGGAGTTCTTTTCA